>NW_019174471.1:2135680-2138180 GCF_002260705.1 Seriola dumerili | reverse complement strand
TCGCTTGGAAAACAGGGAATTTTCATGGAAGTTTTCTGGTGAATAAGCACTTTACATCATTGGAGGAATTTGACATTGAACTTGTGAAGTAGCAGTTAAGCTGTACCGTGGTGCATCAAAGCTACAGAGTGATTGAGTTAAACACTGTTGAGTGTCACTTTTGTGTATATCAGGGCAGCTACGGAAAACCTGAGTTCCGTAAGCTCTGTCATGTGAGTTTGATGATTTTTATTCTTCATTTACCTGCCACATGTTTGACACGTGTCTGTCGTTTGTCAATACAAAGTCGTGTGGAGTGTAGAAGAACTTCAAATCAGTCTTATTTGATAAAAATGCTTGTGAGAGCTCACATGTAGCTTTGACTTGCAACTGAATCTTTAGACCCCGTTGTAAGATAACCATTACTGTATAACAGTTCATCCAGGAAACAGAGAGATAGCATTTTTTGTCCGCACAGCGTAGAGCTAGTTAAACATCCTTGTGAAACTTCCATCGCTCAAGAACAGCTTGTTAAGTCAGGAGAGACTGTGTATACTATGTTGTCCAAGTCTTAGTTAGTGGACAATTGTTTTTCTTTCTATCAGTTTTCAGCAGGATTTGAACCTGCACAAGGAGACTTCAACAGACTTCTTTTCAACGTAAAGATGTTGGACCCGGGGCCTCATACATGCAAAGCATGCGCTCTACCACTGAGCTACATCCCCTGTATGTGCAATTGACTTTTTGTCACACGGGTTCAGTGGGGCTGCAGCAGTTAAAATTGCACTTTTCCTCAGTCTACCCTCAACGAATGGAGCAAGAGAACATGAGAAAAGGAAAACGAGAAAGTAAAATGTGCAACGGTTTAATGAGAATATGAGAACGGAGCCAGTTCGATGCCATTTGGCTTTTTTTATACTGTTTCAAAGAAGAATCATATAAATGTAAAATGACAAGACACTGCATTATGCAGACAAGCCCGGTGGGTGCACTTTCCATGTGTAAAGTTTGCGTGGTTGCAAATTGTTGTGTGCACAGGGAAGTCCAGGAACAGGTGTGAAGACCCACTGGACATGTCTGACTTTGAACCTCCTCAAAGTCACAGCACACGAAAGCTACCTTCCGTTGTTGGCAGGATTCGAACCTGCGCGGGGAGACCCCAATGGATTTCTAGTCCATCGCCTTAACCACTCGGCCACAACAACTGCACACTGTTCCTGCGTTTTTGTGAGCACCTGCATTAGGCAACAGTTACACATCTTGATCATAGAAGATGTCTGAAAGGAAATCCAAGAGTTTGGAACTAAAGAGCCGCTGCGATGGCCGGGAATCGAACCCGGGTCAACTGCTTGGAAGGCAGCTATGCTCGCCACTATACCACCATCGCTTGGAAGATAGAGAATTTTCATGGAATTTTTCTGGTGAGTAAGCACTTTACATCATTGGAGGAATTTGACATTGAATTTGTGAAGTAGCAGTTAAGCTGTACTGTGGTGCATCAAAGCTACAGAGTGATTGAGTTAAACACTGTTGAGTGTCACTTTTGTGTATATCAGGGCAGCTACGGAAAACCTGAGTTCCGTAAGCTCTGTCATGTGAGTTTGATGATTTTTATTCTTCATTTACCTGCCACATGTTTGACACGTGTCTGTCGTTTGTCAATACAAAGTGGTGTGGAGTGTGGAAGAACTTCAAATCAGTCTTATTTGATAAAAATGCTTGTGAGAGCTCACATGTGGCTTTGACTTGCAACTGAATCTTTAGACCCCGTTGTAAGATAACCTTTACTGTATAACAGTTCATCCAAGAAACAGAGATACCAATTTTTGTCCACACAGCGTAGAGCTAGTTAAACATCCTTGTGAAACTTCCATCGCTCAAGAACAGCTTGTTAAGTCAGGAGAGACTGTGTATACTATGTTGTCCAAGTCTTAGTTAGTGGACAATTGTTTTTCTTTCTATCAGTTTTCAGCAGGATTTGAACCTGCACAAGGAGACTTCAACAGACTTCTTATCTTCATTGTTTTCAACGTAAAGATGTTGGAGATGCCGGGGATTGAACCCGGGGCCTCATACATGCAAAGCATGCGCTCTACCACTGAGCTACATCCCCTGTATGTGCCGTTGACTTTTTGTCAAACCGGCGTTCAGTGGGGCTGCAGCAGTTAAAATTGCACTTTTTCTCAGTCTACCCTCAACGAATTGAGGAAGAGAACATGAGAAAAGGAAAACGAGAAACTAAAATGTGCAACGGTTTAATGAGAATATGAGAACGGAGCCAGTTCGATGCCATTTGGCTTTTTTTGTACTGTTTCAAAGAAGAATCATATAAATGTAAAATGACAATGCAATGCGTTATGTGGACGAGCCCGGTGGGTGCACTTTCCATGTGTAAAGTTTGCGTGGTTGCAAATTGTTGTGTGCACAGGGAAGTCCAGGAACAGGTGTGAAGACCCACTGGACATGTCTGACTTTGAACCTCCTCGAACATGCAAAGCATGCGCTCTCCATTGTAGACCCC
>NW_019174471.1:2060365-2134952 GCF_002260705.1 Seriola dumerili | reverse complement strand
CTGCGATGGCCGGGAATCGAACCCGGGTCAACTGCTTGGAAGGCAGCTATGCTCACCACTATACCACCATCGCTTGGAAAAGAGGGAATTTTCATGGAATTTTCCTGCTGAGTCAGGAGTATACGTCAATGGAGGAATTTGGCTGGGAGAGGAGGAGGAGCTGAGGAGGAGTTATAGCTGATGCTGAACTGAACTATGAATCCTGGGATTGCTGCACAGGAGTAATTCTGAATTCAGTGTGGATATAGAATTCTTAATGGCATCGTCATGTCAGGATCCTAGGGTAGAATATCATGTGCAAGTTTATTCATTGGATGTAACTACATCCAATGGATAAATAAGGTCCGTACAACTCCTTAACACCAGCTACAGCTGGGAAACAATCACAAAGTATTTATCATGAAATATTTATGCTCTGAAACACTGTTTTATTAGAGTAAATGAAGGCAGCTCCTCTGTCTGTGATCAAAGACACATCAAACTGTGTGTCAGAAACAGCAGGTCAGAGTTCATACAGTAACGCTGAGGGTTTCCTACATGGAGCTGGTTTAAAAGTCAACACAGACACACAACATCATCACCTTGTCAGCAGGATTCAAACCAAACATGATGCTGTAAAATCATCATTTTGACAGTTATTGCAAATTTCTACTGGAGGGTCAGGTTACATCTTTGCTGCTTAATTTCCCTCAATTTATGCAGTTTCCACCTTTATTTAGATGGTAGATGAATTTCTAAAGTGAATGGTGTAATTATCCTGTTTATTTTATAATCATGAGCTGTCATGTCATCCTTGTCTTTTATTTACCAGTTCCTAATAGCTGGGAGAGAAGCAGACATGCTTGCTGTTGGCAGGATTCGAACATGCATGCGGGGGAGACTCCAATGGATTTAAAGTCCATCGTCTTTACCACTCAGCCACAACTAATACACAGCTACTCCTACTTCATGTTGTCAACTACATGCACATGGAAGAAATATTGTGCACACAAATCATGAATGAGAAAAGTTATTATGCATTTTAATGTCTATAGGCCAACGTCTCCATCTCAAACAAAACTAAAATACAACTGCGATGGCCGGGAATCGAACCCGGGTCAACTGCTTGGAAGGCAGCTATGCTCACCACTATACCACCATCGCTTGGAAAAGAGGGAATTTTCATGGAATTTTCCTGCTGAGTCAGGAGTATACGTCAATGGAGGAATTTGGCTGGGAGAGGAGGAGGAGCTGAGGAGGAGTTATAGCTGATGCTGAACTGAACTATCAATCCTGGGATTGCTGCACAGGAGTAATTCTGCATTCAGTGTGGATCTAGAATTCTTAATGGCATCGTCATGTCAGGATCCTAGGGTAGAATATCATGTGCAAGTTTATGCTCTGAAACACTGTTTTATTGGAGTAAATGAAGGCAGCTCCTCTGTCTGTGATCAAAGACACATCAAACTGTGTGTCAGAAACATCAGGTCAGAGTTCATACAGTAACGGTGAGGGTTTCCTACATGGAGCTGGTTTAAAAGTCAACACAGACACACGACATCTTCACCTTGCGAGTAGGATTCAAAACAAATGTGTTGTGAAATTTTCATTTTGACAGTTATTGCAAGTTTCTACTGACATGTGGAGGGTCAAGTTGCGTCTTTGCTGCTTAATTTCTCTGTGTACACCTTCACTGAGCTATCATGCAATCCTGTGACTTTTGTACAGCTCTCAGTAGCTGTGAGAGGAGCCAATGTTCTGATTGCTGGCAGGATTTGAACATGCATGCCAGGAAGACCCCAATGGATTTCAAGTCCGTCACCTTAACCACTCAGCCACAACAACTTCACAGCTACGTCTACTTCATGTTGTGGACTACATGCACATGGAAGAAATATTGTGCACACAAATCATGAATGAGAAAAGTTTATTTTGCATTTTAATGTCTATAGGCCAACGTCTCCATCTCAAACAAAACTAAAATACAAATGCGATGGCCGGGAATCGAACCCGGGTCAACTGCTTGGAAGGCAGCTATGCTCACCACTATACCACCATCGCTTGGAAAAGAGGGAATTTTCATGGAATTTTCCTGCTGAGTCAGGAGTATACGTCAATGGAGGAATTTGGCTGGGAGAGGAGGAAGTTTGACATTGAAATTGTGAAGTGAGTGTGTCTGTATATGGTATTGTGCTCCACAAGTCTCAGTGGTGTGTGTTAGTAGAGAACAGTGTACAGAGACATATATTTCTGACATAAAATCCAAGAGTTAGACACTAAAATGGAACTGCGATGGCCGGGAATCGAACCCGGGTCAACTGCTTGGAAGGCAGCTATGCTCACCACTATACCACCATCGCTCAGAGAAAGAGGGAATTTTCATGGAAAGTCTGGTGAGTCAGGAGTATACGTCACTGGAGGATTTGGCTGGAAGAAGAGGAGGAGAGTCAAAAATAATGAAGGAGGAGCTGAAGAGAAGAGAAAGTTTAACCCACACTGATGTGTTGAATCTATAAAAAATGTTTCTACATATCCTCAATACATGTCTACTAATGATAAAACCTGATAGATACTCGTATCAGTTCTGTTACACATGAAATTCCATTTATGTTTTAGAGTGGCTTCAGAAATCTGACAGATTTTTCTAAACCTGGACAAATAAAACCAAAAGTATCTGCATTGCTAGATACAGGATGTAAGAGAGGAGAAGTAGTTTAACATATCTATATATATCATTGTTGACATTAGAAGCTGTGCCATGAAAAAACTAAATGACTGAGGCACTAATTTTACTTTATCCTAAAGTGGTTGGGGATGCATTCATCTGCTCTGGTTCAGGTTTGAAAAGACTAGATGAGACGATGTCACTTGAGAATAACTGATAGAAACAGTTGAAAAAATATTTCCATCCCCACTGAACAAATCCATTTAGAGAGAAAACATATAACTGCGATGGCCGGGAATCGAACCCGGGTCAACTGCTTGGAAGGCAGCTATGCTCACCACTATACCACCATCGCTGTATAACTGAGGAATTTGACTGCCAACTCAGCAGCATACGTCCCTGTGAGAAGTCTAATTGGGAGAGGGGGAGGAGACTTAAAAGGAGGAGCAGAGAAGGAGAGGGGAGGTACACAAGGGAGAGAAGAAAAGAGATACAGTTTTCAACCTAAACTTGTATAAATGCTAAATGTTAAAAATAACAGTACTGCTGATATGGAACACCTCTGTCTCTACATAGTTTAAACTCTGCTTCACAGAGAGGAGAAGCCTGGAGGGTGGAAGCACACAGCTCAATGTACACCACATAAAAGATAGAGCCGTTTTCAGTGGTGTAAAAACACCAAACAGCATGTGAAAATTTCATGTCCACACGGTCATGACAAACCCTGTGGAAACCTTCTGTGATTGTGCACCTAAAAGATACCAGCAGAAATTAGCAGGATACACACTTCTTCAGTTATATTGCGCAAGTAAAGCAAACAATGCATTCTTTTTTCTCCAGCTTTTCCTTTACAGTGATGTCACCCCCTCATTCATAATGAAGTCGATGTCAAGTCGACTGAAACAGGTAGATAAACTTTCACTGGAAGAAAAAGAGTGTGAGGCAGGGATCAAAGCCAGGTGAACCATTTGGAAGGCAGCTGTGCTCGCTACACCATCACTGTGTATGAACGTTTGTGCAGGACACTCAGCAACTGTCTGGGAGAATATTCAAGGGGCTATGTTGGTGGGGGTGGGTTGCTTCAGGTAATGGTAAAACTATCGAAGAACAATATTTCAGCCCAATAGTGCAGAACTTGCAGTTTAACAGGTTGAATTTATAGGCCACAATCAACTCACTTTTTTTTATGACTTTACAAGAACGATCTGACAGTGCTACTGTAGTCACAACTCGTAGAAGGTAAAAGTCAGCCACAACAACTTGGTTTTACTGCTTTCCATAAAATTGTGGAGAAATTTTCTCAGTGATTAAGAAACACTGTTAATACTAAGTGAAGATCAAAGCTTGTGTATAGAACATTGACTGTTACACATACATGACATTTTCATGATAAGATACATGATCAACAAAGGCATTAAAATATTCTTACAGGAAGTACCAACTCTAAGTTCACTCTGAACATCCTGATTTGAGGACAGCTATAGTGAATATTTATGTTTTTATAGTATTCATATGTTTTGCGGGTAATACAATGCTTTAAAGTCATTTTTGCTTGTAAAAACATTCTGTCTTACGCAGATATGGGATCAAATTCCTAAACAGTTTCCAAAGAACTAATCATATAAGAAATCATACTTGCATTGACAAAAGGATTCATGTGCTGAAACGTCAAAATGGATTTCTAGTGGATCAGATAAAAGGGGAAGGTTTGTAGCAGCGGTCGGGAGTCAAACCCTGAGCTACTGCATGGAAGGCAGCTGTGCTCACCACTGTACAAGAATCTCTACAAAGAACAGAAGAAGCAGTTTCCCTTATGAATTAAGCAAGAGAGGAACGAAACCACAGGGGGGAGGGGCAGAGGAAACGAAAGCTCTGTAACTTCTGTTTACTCTCTGATGACTAACAGTAAGAATATGCCTGACTGTATAAACTATTTCTTCATACTCCAACATCTGCTTGAGTAGAAGCAGTTGGAATCTGGCATAATACAAAACAGAGTAAACACCAATTAAATACATTGATCACATAAGACATGTCCTCAAAACTACCAGTTGTACAGCAAGACCGGAATGAAATGTTTATGCCTGAAATACACTGCAAACTTCTAGTCAAAGCATTCACCCCTGTATTTCAGTATGAGCCATGATGGTATAAAGATAGACATGCATTGCAGGCAGGACTCAAACTTGTGCAGGAAGATCAGAGTCCAAGACTGTTTTTCAACCACACATTCAACTAGTGACCATGTGTTTTCTTACAGTCAGTTTTTTATTTTGAGGTGTGGGTATAGCACAGTACGAGGATCCACCAGCATCGTTTCATACTGCTGTATGGGAGATTTAGTGTTACCTATGAAAATGATGCATTGTGGATTGTATAACACGTGTGGCTTATGCTAGCGGAAATACTTCCAATATAATGAAACATTTAAGAAGACATCACCCCAGTGTGTCCTTTGACAGCACAAGCTAGGAGAGTTTCAGGTGGGAAAGAGCAGCTTTTTTCCCCTGCATCATTTAAACTGCCTCTCAATGTGGATTCAGAAAAATCCATAAATGAATTTTTATACAAAAATTCTAAGATTCCCATTTTTTGTTTCCAATAATTAGAAAACGTATTTAATTAAGATTAGTCAATGACGAAGTGTTTATGTTCTTAGTCAGAATTTTGTTAAGTCAAACAGTTCTTCACTTTCTTCACAGTTGTGACTACAATCTGCTGTGGAGTGTTTTGCTGTCTGATAAACCTCTAATCAGCACATGAATCTGTCAGTCACTGTCTCACTGGGGTGGACCAGTGGCCAAGTCCCCCACCCCCAATGTAAGAAACAGTGAGATTTGGAGGGTCCCCCAAAAATACAAAGTGTGTGTACTTGTTCACAATATATTCAGGTGACACTCAGGACGCATGTAAAGTTCTGACTAGTGTTTAGTTGTCAACATAATGTGTTTTGGAGATGCCGGGGATTGAACCCGGGGCCTCATACATGCAAAGCATGCGCTCTACCACTGAGCTACATCCCCTGTTGCACCACCTCATGGGGGTGCTAACCTCTCTGTCTCCAACAGAACAATATAGAGTAAAGAAGTCTCAAAATTGTACATCGTTGTCGGCAGGATTCGAACCTGCGCGGGGAGACCCCAATGGATTTCTAGTCCATCGCCTTAACCACTCGGCCACGACAACAAGCTCGATGAGGAGCTGATGTTGAGGTGTGCGGTGCGTACTTTTACCCATTGCTGTATGTTTACCTATAATGCACCATGTTGTCATCGCTCATCATATATCTCATCTGATGTCTTTATCAGATATCAAACAAAGAGAAGCAAAGCATTCTTAAAACTCAGAAGCTAGTATGAGTAAATGTTTAGCAATTTTCTAATCAGAGTGACGTGACATGAAGTGAGGTGTAAAGGAGTTATCAGAATCAGCCAGGCTGTCTCTTATGATCATCCTCTAACAATCCAGCAGACAGAACATGAAAAAACCCGTTGTCGGCAGGATTCAAACCTGCGCGGGGAGACCCCAATAGATTTCTAGTCCATCGCCTTAACCACTCGGCCACGACAAGTTCAAAGGTCATCAGTTGTTGTTTTCTGAAATGCACATATTTACCACTTGGTGTTCTTCCTGCTAATGATGACCTTGTGAGCACAGGTTATGACTTGACTCACACATGTAAATATGTAACTGACTGTGAGTCCTGACTGCATTGAACTGCCAACACTACTTTCTGTAATAAGAACAACACTATCACAGACACTCAGTAATTATTTTCCACCTTTAAAACAATAATCTGTCTTCCCCCACGTACACCACATCCGGATCGAAATTGGTAAAACTTTGACTTTCCTACCTTTCAAAATGTTCTGACGTTGTCGGCAGGATTCGAACCTGCGCGGGGAGACCCCAATGGATTTCTAGTCCATCGCCTTAACCACTCGGCCACGACAACAAGCTTGACAAGGAGCTGTTGTTGAGGTGTGCGGTGCGTACTTTTACCCATTACTGTATGTTTACCTATAATGCACCATGTTGTCATCGCAGTTTAGCTGTCAACATACAGTCTGCTGGAGATACCAGGGATTGATATATTGATTGATGCAGGGTCATGTGGGAAAGAAGTTGAAACAGGCTCAACTTTGACAACATGACTTCTCCCAGAAAGGCCATGCACATAATTTCCCTCCACAGTGAAAGAGGGAAATTTGAAACATTGAAGGTAGCCTGATAACATGCAGATTGGAGATGAGAACCGAGACACTGTCTTACTGAAATAACACAATCTGCCGGTCAGTCAATTGTTGGCGCAGCCCAAAGGCTCAGTCACACCAAATGTTTTCAACTTCATCTACTTCTGAAAAGAGTCTGACGTTGTCGGCAGGATTCGAACCTGCGCGGGGAGACCCCAATGGATTTCTAGTCCATCGCCTTAACCACTCGGCCACGACAACTGTGAAGTTGAGCAGTTGTTGGTTTGTGAAATGCACACATTTACCACTTGGTGCTTCCATGGTACCTTAGCTACATAAAACCTGATGGATCTGTTTGCATATGTTCATTACTTAAATCTCTACAATATTTAATACCATATTATGAGGGTCTGACCAGTATATTTGAAGAAAGATACCAAGAACAACTTATACAAATCACTCGGTCTTCAGTTAAAGCTGCAGGTTGGACATACATACAGTACATACATACATACAGTACATACATACATACATACATAGGTATTTGCTTATGCTCATGATTGTACCCACATTGATTTCAGTTTCACTTGTTAACCAGCTTTTAACAATAACCTCAGTAAATCCCATTGACATCTTCAGTCAAATCCCATTTGTTGCTCTTGCCTTTCTAATTCAGAAACTTACAATGCTAACAACTCAGTAGTGAGTGTAAGTTTAGCCACGCAGCTGCCTGATTCATTTGATGGCTGTTTGCACAGCGGGGGGGTGGGGGGGGGGGTACGGCTGGCTCTGACAAAACAATCCAGCAAAGACGATGAAGCAGGTTCAACTTTGACTGTTCTTCCTGCTATTGATGACCTTGTGAGCACAGGTTACAACTTGACTCACAAATGTAAATATATAACAACTGTGGGTCCTGACTGCATTGAACTGCCAACACTACTTTCTGTGATAAGAACAACAGTACCACAGACGCTCTGTAATTATTTTCCACAATAGTGAGTCTTCCCCCCATGTACACTAGACACAAATCCGGATCGAAACTTGGTAAAATTTTGACTTTCCTACCTTTCAAAATGTTCTGACGTTGTCGGCAGGATTCGAACCTGCGCAGAGAGACCCCAATGGATTTCTAGTCCATCGCCTTAACCACTCGGCCAAGACAACAAGCTTGACAAGGAGCTGTTGTTGAGGTGTGTGGTGCGTACTTTTACCCATTGCTGTATGTTTACCTATAATGCACCATGTTGTCATTGTAGTTTAGCTGTCAACATAAAGTCTCCTGGAGATAGATTGATTGATTGTTTGATGGATGCAGGGTCATGTGGGAAAGAAGTTGAAACAGGCTCAACTTTGAGAACAGGACTTCTCCCAGAAAAGCAATGAGGGCAATTATGTACACACCCATGTACATAATTGCCCTCATTGCTTTTCTGGGAGAAGTCCTCCGGGAGAAGGTCTCCTCCGCAGTAAAAGAGGGAAGTTTGAGACATTAAATGCAGCTTGATAAGATGCAGATGAGAACCAAGACACTGTGTTACTGAAACAACACACAACCTGCCTGACACTCAATTCTTTGCCCATCCCAAAGGCTCAGTCTCAGTGAGGATTTCAATACTGAACACAGCACCTATAGAACACCTTGTGTTTTCAACTTTATCTACTTCTGAAAAGGGTCCAACGTTGTCGGCAGGATTCGAACCTGCGCGGGGAGACCCCAATGGATTTCTAGTCCATCGCCTTAACCACTCGGCCACGACAACCACTCTGTCATGCACTTTTTGTTGGGGTGTCAAATGCCATTCGCTTAGCACTTGGTGTCCACCTATAATGCACTATTGCACATGGTTATTATTTAGTGTTACTCAAAAGTTCATGCGTATGACTGACTCAACAGAGACTTCACAAGTGATAAAAGACAATCAACCATGTTGCAGGTGTGACAGATCATCATCACCAAATAAAAACCACCATTGTCTTTGCGTTACTGAGCAAAATATACTCAACTACTTTCGCTAATTCATTGCCAATATTAAAGTGAGAAGTATTTCTAATTTTCAGTTACCCACATACAGAGACTTGATATGTGTGTCTTTGTGACATTGCAATTTATTCAGACGACCACCTCGATCAATGTGAAATTGTAACAACTGTTTAATTGTCAACATAATGTGTAATGGAGATGCCGGGATTGAACCAAGGGCCTCATTCATGCAAAGCATGCGCTCTACGACTGAGCTACGTCCCCTGTATAACCACCATACAAGGGTACCAAAGAGTCTGTCTCCAACAGAACACCACAGAGTAAAGAAGTTGTTGGAGGGTCCTTTGATAACCCTCCAACAATCCAGCAGACAGAACATAAAATCAACTGTTTTGGATTTGAACCTGCGCGTATGACTGTGATGGATTTCTAGTCCATCGCCTTAACCACTCTGCCAACAACTCCTATATAAAGGCATTTTGCACAAGCTGTCTGTTAATACCAATGTATATTGGCATATTTGCAGAGGATTTGAACTGCTGATAAAGACACTGAACAAACATATGGTTTGACTGACTATGCAGGAAGAGTGGCTGCGACACTTCTGTTCATATAAAGCCCCGTTCTTGCTGCTAATGATGACCTTGTGAGCACAGGTTATGACTTTCTCACAGATGTAAATATGTAACTAACTGTGGGTCCTGATTGCATTGTACTGCCAACACTACTTTCTGTAATAAGAACATTAGAAAGTAGAAAATTATTTCAAACTGTAAAAACAATAGTGAGTCTTCCCCCACGTACACCAGACATGATCCTTTCACCTGATATCTGCTTCTTCTTTAATGAAAAGGTTGCGGCCATCAGTAGCTAATTCTTTAAACCACAAAGAGACACAGAGTGATGCGTCTGTAACAGAGTTAAAAATGCACTTTTATTAATTATCATTTCCAATTTGTGTTTGTGAATTTTATTTATCATTTAATGATTTTTGAGTATTTTATCTCAATGAGTTATTTTTATTTACTGTTATTTTATTAATTTTTCCTGTGGAAATTACCTGCTTGCACTGTGCCATGTCCGTACCTCCTGGGCCTCCGTAGCTCCTCCCTTCTACCCTTCACGGTGCCGTCTTGCATTACGGAGGGTAAGATGTGCGAGAGAATGCTGCTGTGATATTATGTTTTCTTTGGAAATTGAGCTATTTATGTTATAATCCTTGGTAAATATTATTCTCAGTTGAATATCATTATGTTACCAAGCGGTTTTGTGTTGTTTTGACCGTTAATGTAAGTCTTACAGGCGTTTTTAGTTTCACTTTTTTTGGTGTGAATTGTACGGCGGCAGTCTGCCTTGTGTCATGCAGCCTACGCAGTGCAGCTTGCATTCCCTAGTATAAACACTGTTGTCTTGCATGTATAGGGAGCAGAGGTGCAGAAAGGAGAGACCAGGAAGCAGTTAATGTGTTTTAATGTCTTCTGCAGGAGCAAATAAATGCCGGAAAGGTATGACTGACTCAACAGAGAAGTGATAAAAGACAATCAACCATGTTGCAGGTATGACAGGTAATCATCACCAAATAAAAAACATAATTGTCTTTGCTTTTCTGAGCAAAGCATACTAAACAATTTTCTCAATATTATTGCCACAAAAAGTGAGAGGTATTTCTAATTTTCTATTGACCTTATGCAAACACAGCTTTCATATGTATTTGTACTTGTTTCTTCACTTTTTGTTTAGTTGACCACTAGAACCCATGTGAACTTGTCAACATAATGTTAGATGGAGATGCCGGGGATTGAACCCGGGGCCTCATACATGCAAAGCATGCGCTCTACCACTGAGCTACATCCCCTGTGTGACTTCTATGAAGACATCACACACAGAGTACATGTATGACTACAGATGAAACATCCCTGTTAATAATGAGATGAAGACAGCGGTGATACAGAGGACAGATAAGAGAAGGGACAACTGCTAACAGTATCAGTGACTATAGTCACTGTTCTCCAATAAAATAAACTTAACAGAGTAGATCTGTGTATGAAGACTTGCAGTTAATCTGGACTATTGAAATCTGTCTATCTATATCTATCTATCTATATGTCTGTCTGGCTATTGCCAGACAGGTCACATGTAGAGCTGCAACTAAGGTTTACTTACATTGCCAATTAAGCTGTTGATTATTATATTAATGGTCAATAGTGAAAAATGCTGATGCTGCCTTTTAAAAACTGAAGGTGATGCCTCCAAATGGTTGCTTGTTATATTCCCAACAAAACCCAAAGGTATTCAACTGCAATGATTTCAATATATCTCATCTGATGTCTTTATCAGATATCAAACAAAGAGAAGCAAAGCATTCTTAAAACTCAGAAGCTAGTATGAGTAAATGTTTAGCAATTTTCTAATCAGAGTGACGTGACATGAAGTGAGGTGTAAAGGAGTTATCAGAATCAGCCAGGCTGTCTCTTATGATCATCCTCTAACAATCCAGCAGACAGAACATGAAAAAACCCGTTGTCGGCAGGATTCGAACCTGCGCGGGGAGACCCCAATGGATTTCTAGTCCATCGCCTTAACCACTCGGCCACGACAACTCTGAGAAATGCAGTTTGCAACAGCTGTCTGGTAATGCTAATCTATATCTGCACACCTTCATTATATTTGCAGAGGTCTTGAACTGCTGATAAAGACACTTAACAAACATACGACAGCTGCATTGGCAGACCTGCTATTTTGTGATCACACAAGTCACAACTGAGAACTTATGATGCACATGTAAACACATTTTATACACTGAGGGTGAGAAAATCAGGAAGCCACTAACTGTAACTGTCTCTGGACACTGTGCCGACCACAATTTTACAAGTAGTATTTTTTAATGGGACACTTGTCTGACTAATGTGCAGTGTCAGAGATAAACTTTTAGTATTGTAATTTACAAAGTTATCAGCTTTCTCAGCTGGGTTGTGAAGAGCAAATGTTTGCCACCTATTCTTCACTGAGTTCAACATTTACTTTAACGTCTCACAAACAACTTCAAAGATAGTGCATTATTTTCTTACAGCCCTCAGTTTGTACAGGCAGGTATTACTCTTCAGTATGACTGGCTCAACAGAGACCTTGTAATGAAATAAGCAAATATGTTGCAGAGACAAATAACAAAGACAAATCTAGAGTTCATCTACAGGTGGAGGGACTTCTGATTTTCTGTACTCCTCATGCACGTGCACGTGCACTTTGATGTACAAAGTGGATCTCTATGCAGTGTGAGGTGCTTTCTACTTTCAGTTTCAGTTTCATTGTTGTCAACATAAATGTCACCATGTGGAGATGCCGGGGATTGAACCCGGGGCCTCATACATGCAAAGCATGCGCTCTACCACTGAGCTACATCCCCTGTATGAGGGCTTCATGTACTAAGTGAATCAGTGTAGTGTCTCCACACATACAACTGAAAGAACAGCAACATTTTATTCTTTTATTTTCAATAAATCTGAGCTCATGATATGTTTGAATGTTGTTCCCTCTGACATTATAGAAAGTTTATTAAAAAATGACCACAAGATGGCAGTGGTTCACTTCCACAAGACCCATGAGGAAACCCTGACGAGCAAGCTGATGGTCAAAGTTGGATTTTTGTATAGAAACAAATCTCTTTTGCTCATTGCAACATCCTTGTAGAATCTATAGGTGCGTCTGCTGTTGATTATGGTGATGTAGTGTATATGCAAATCTCTCCCCCAACTTTAAAGCTTCTTGACTCTGTGTGTCACCATGCACTGTGCTTTATCATAGGTGATAAACTCTTCACCCACCATTTGTGTCTTATATGAACAGGTGGGGAAAGTGCACTGTATATTTATTTATCTATGGGTTACCTACTGTATGCTCTATGGTCTCATATGAATGTAGTACTTACAATGTCAGGTCCCAGGATATTTTAACATTAGCTGTACCACATGTTGGAAGCTTTGAAGAAATGGTTTCAGATACTATTGTTCCCACGAATAGGATGAGCTTTAACAAACAAAACAAATATCTCTCACTTCACTCGACAATTTTAAAAGATTGCACACAAGTGTTTGCAATTCCACTTATTGCTGCTTTTTCTACAATGAAACTGATGAAACTTGTGTATGTGAATTTTCTGTGTCCGTCTGTATTTAAGCTTTCTAAAAGTCATTTTGAAGTAACCCACCACTATGCAGTCACTGTGACACATGAAAAGGGATAGAGTGTGAGGTAGTTTTCACCTCTCAAACAAACTCACGGCCATCTTCCAAAAGTCTCCCACATGCTGCCATTACTGTTGAACTTTGCACATACAAAAGAGGAGAAAGGGAAACTGGCAAATGTCGACCAATTCAGTGGCGATGGTGGTTTTTTTAAAATGACTTTTAAGGGTGGTGTTCATGCCCAACTAGAAGATAACTGTAGGCTACACTGGAAGAGATAACCTTTTAATATATAGGTTACATTGTAATCAACTTTCTCAACCTCGTTTCCTCTCGAAGCTTCCTTCTACCAATCCGTTTCCATTTCAACAACATCTGAGCAGACATTTTGACATGTCACTGTAGGAAAGGCACAGATGTACATAGCAATGTACATGATGGGTGAATTCCATTTAGCTGCTCCAGGCTCACAATCCTGTTATTGTGCGTACTGTACTCGCTGTCACACTGTTACTGGGACATGTGAAGGGAACAGAGCCATTGTTAATGACATTAGTAACACCTGATAAAGGCTTGTTGATATATTGTGGGAAAGCACAGGTCGTACTAACAACATTAACAATGGCTTTATTGCATTGACGTGTCCCAGTACGCAAGAGAGCAAGAATGCACAGTAACAGGGCCCTGGAAGGAATGCACACATTATATTATTAATTACTGTGTGTTTTCTGCTATGACCTGTCCAGATATTTGCTGTGAAATGAAACCTTTATTCCATTATAAATGAACAAAAACCCCACTTTATCTGAAAGATGACTAAGACGAGCTAGAGTTGAATATACCCAGCTGACCTGGGTATATGCGACTGAATCCACAAGCAAATGTGTTTAGCCTGCCTAAATAATCACCATAATTAGGCAAGAATTAAACCCTCTAATTTTAATTTATGAGGAATTTTGAAAGACTGAGGTGGAAATTATCTTAACCTCTCATCTTGGAATGCAATCAGGCTTCATTCTGCAAAGGTTTGTGTTAATAAAAAGTGATGTCCCATCCTGAAATACTCTCCCATGGGCATAGAATGAGGGTTTCCACCCATCCGACTCTGCTGGTGTTGGCAATATGATTCAAGATGTAAACACACATGTTGTCTGGAGGTTGAAACTCAGAGAAAGTTACTGATCTTGTGGTGAGAACAATCTCACACTGCCAAACACCTGAACAGTGAGTTTTGCACATGAGGCATCAGCAGGATCATTCCATTGTCTACTAGTTCCCCAGTGTTAGACAATCTGTCTCTCTGCACGATGTTAGAGCTCCAGTGTGTGTCAGCTGATCGCAGTGATCCAGCTGCTGTTAAACCACTGTGGTCTTTCCACTCAGGAATTTGACAGAATGTTTCCAGCGTCTCAATGAGAGGGGTCAAGGGCCCGAGGAAGTGGCTATCCAACCCCTGTAACTGACATCATCGTCCCCTTCTCCACCCTTTCCCTCACATGTGGCCACAAATCAGAAGACTTGTTTTTGTTTGGTCTCCATCATGGCTAAGCAACGCAACACAGAGTCTGTTGCCGTGGTGAGAAGGGCTCAGAGAGAGCCGAAAGCAGCCTTTTTTTTTTTTTATTAGCTGGACTGCCTGAGCAGAGAAGAAAATGCAGAGTGAGGGCAACATCTGGCACAGATCAAATGAGGAAAATGAATGACAGAGTTGTTGTGATTTTCTGGAATGAAAACTCACAAAAAAAAACCCCACTTGAAATGACATTGCAAAATTATTTGCTCTGAGAGTTTTGGGAGAGCGGATTGAAAAACATTACCTCACTTTGGGAAAGTACGCCCAGATGAGCAACACGAACGCCGGGCCAGCTGAAAAACTTTATATAACATATTGTGTACCAACACTAGCTGCCACACTCGTAAGAGAACAGTATGTGGTGGCTTCCAAGTCCAGCATAGCCAGCTGCTATTTCGTAAGAACCCTCCCTTTTGTGTCTCCACCTCACTCAATATGTAAATTACCACGGTACACACTGTACGACAACGGAGAGCAAACCTCTGTCTTTAATTATTCAGCTTGGCTAACAGTTGGCCGCAAACGGTACAAGGCCTCCCAGCCATTCAGCACTGGCTTAGCCATGGATTATGGATGAATTGGGGAGACCTTAGTGGCAGCAGAGTCTGTTTAGAAAGACCGATCACTCAGGTTATAAAGAAAATACAGTGGTTTTCCAACTCTATAAGTCATAGCTGTGTAAATTAATGTATGCTGCTTTTCCTATTCCCAAAGGACGTACTGCACATCCTCCCATAATCACACAAGAATTTGAGTTAGTAAAAGGAAACTCGTTATTGTGTTTGTGTCTGTGGTGCTGCTACAGTCCAGTTCACATCGTTTAGGTTTATCACATTGAATGGCTTTCTGATGAAAAGTTGGATATTTAATTAAAAAAAATTACTGGGAAATGACAAGACATATAACTGAATGACATTTTGTATTCAGTGTACAAAACACAGATATGACCAGAACCAATCAGATACCAAGTGTACACCCAACCACCCGTCGGACCTGCACCACTGAATAAAAGTTAGTCATTCCTGTCGACTACCAAAGAAAGGAGGAGGAGAAATGTAATTAAATTCTCTGCTTCTATTTTTTCTACAAATGTCAAGAATGGCTGCCAAATTACACAGAATTTCAGAGCAGCACCCTTGGAGAGAGTATCAGATCTCTAGCTTGAGATATTGCGAAACCTCTTTGATTCAATGAGAATTCACATGGGGGGAGGGGGTCTTTCCATCTTAACAGTATGAACCACTTGGCCAACAAAGTGCAGAACAACCTTTTGAATTTATGTATTATTGTGAATAATGATTTAAGATGACCGCCCCCTGCTAGATAGTACAACTCACTGCCCACTCATACCTACAGTCTGCTGCATGGACATTGAATTCATTCAAAGGAATTCTTCTTGCCTGTGCCCACACTGCATGTACAGCATGTACAGTAGGCTACTGTTGACGTATCATGTGTTCATGTGGGTTGTGTGCATTGGAGACAGACAGAGCTGCACTGACCACAAGCAAATTCCTCCAGTTGTGGCTGTGTGGTCATTTAACTTAGTATTGACTTCTTTCCACATAACTGGCCAATAACCGGGTTGACAGTCTGAGCCGTCCTCAGGTTGATCATATGACCTGTTCCTGTCTGCTGCACTTTAGAAACAACTCACATAAAGCACCGAAGCTCGAAACACCTCCGCTGTGACCTTGTTTAACTGACTTCAGTTAAATAAAGATTAGTAGATGCAAACCTGAAAATTGTTACTTTGACTGTGTAACACGATACGTTTAGGGTTTGTAATAACAACAAGAGCCAAGTATACTTTTTTCTTTTCTGTATACTTTCATCTTTCTAACCAGCTGCTGCAAGATTCAAGTGTTTTCTGTGTCTGGCTATAAAAGGTTGGCTAAGTCGCAATTAAGTTACCATGACAACCATGGGCTCCTCCAGTATCTTCTTAGCCAGAGAAACAGACCAGCCACAATAAGTGTGTAATCCTTCTCAAACCCCAAAAACCTATCTTTTACTTAAAATAATTTCCTGTGTTTTTGGTGGTCCCACACAAGAAGTGTAGCCCTGATGGTATGGAAGGTTCAAAATGCCTAAATAAAAAGAAATCAAAGAGAGGAAATAAAGTGAAATACGTTACATCTTGTTAAATGTATTTTGTTGTTATGTACGCATTTAGTCTACATAAATTCATGTCACAATGAAAAATAATTAATTCAGTTATTTAAGAAGCCATTTGTAAGTTTTGCTATTGTTACATAGCCAGCGTTAGCATTAACAGCTGTTTACTCACCAGTCTAGAGGAAGGTCAGCATCAATCTTCCATATTTTACAGTGTAACATTATCTTTGACCTAGATGTGAAGTGGTAGCAGCAGTTAGAGGGCACCATAAGTCTATGAAGCCTTTTGGTATGTATGTATGTGTGTATGGCTTGTAATTCTTTTATTATATTATAGTCTGAACTGTTGCTATGTGTCTGCTAAGGGAGGAAGTGTAATGCATAGAGTATGTTTGACATTTATAACAGGCAGAATGAAAACTTTATCTCTTTGTGAGGAGCCACCTGTTCAGACATGAGTGCAAAGGGCATTTCCAAGTGGCATGAGTGGCGACAGAGAGGAGAATGAGGAGAGGATGGATGGATAGGTCGAGGAGGAGGAGGGGAGGAATGAGGTAGTGCTCCTGATCTGCATGACCCCCCTGACAACAAGGGCGGACAGTGCGAGATGAGTGCTGTGTGTGGACCACCCTGGATCTGGCAACCCAACAGACAGAGAGTCAGCGACTGAGCGTCAGGGAGGCAGAGCCGCCGCTGTGTTACTGAAAAGATCTGATGGTGACAGAGCAGCTGTGGAGCCAGAGTGGTTGGATTTTTGTGGACCACCATCTGTTTGACCCAATACTCATACACAAACTGTCATACACTGTCATTCCCACGCATACAGGCAGAGGAGACACAAACAGACCAACTGAGACACAAACAGACGCACAAAATAGACTCAGCCAAACATTCACACACTGAGATAATAACACATTTGCGCACGTACAGACCCAGCCTGGTTCCAGACCTCTCACTTGATATCCACATTTGTCACTGATTCAATTACGTTTGCTGTTGTGCTCTTTGACATCTGTTTCCTCAGTTGGAAAAGCAGCTGAGCCAATCAGAGTTCTCCAGCTGTTTTAGGATGTTATGTAATGTTACGTTGATGCAGCTTTACAAGTAGCTGTAAATCAACTGACAGACATAACATTTCTAAAATCTGCATATTCCTTTGATTGACTAGGAATAACAACCAGATTACTGTTACAGCCTCTTCTATAAACTGACTGGGCAGATATTTGCCGAGTGGAGCTTATCAAAGATATGTGGGTGTCAACATACACTGTATGGTGGCCGATAACTGCTGTAGCAGTTTAGAGACACTGTTGCAATTACATTTATTGTTCACTAGAGAGCACTGAAAAGTCTAATCATAACTTGGTCATTTACATTCCTTACACCTGCCATTTCTCTTTTGGGCAGCTCTGAGTACAACTTATTATATTATATTATATAATATATTATATTATATTTACGGTGGCCCTGAGAGCCCAACATGCTGCAACTTATGAAATCACATGCAAATAGACAAAAAACAACAAATTCCAAAAATAACGTGCGCTGATATTACTCAACCAAAAACACAAATACGCTGAATTTGCTTGTGTTTTGTCTATTTGCATGTGTTTTCTTGCTGGCTCTCAGGGCCACCTTATATGTGATATGATATGATATGATATGATATGATATGAATTTTTTTTACTCAAATGGTAATGAAGTTGAAGTTAATGAGTTGAGAGCTGGGAGACTGAACTAGTTACTAGCTATAAAACCAAAACAATGAGCTGAAAGACGCCCTAACAAGCAGAGTCTAGTAATAATTCTCTGTGGGTTCATCACTATGAGCAAAACATTTCACATGACAGAGAGACATTTTAATATTATTGCTATAAAAATATTGATTGGTGCAGCTTTAAATTAACATCTCCTAGCCATGCCAGCACCGTGATGATTGAAACTTATGTTGATGGAGGAGGCTACATCATTCACGACTGATTTGGTTAGAGCAAAATAACAACTCCTCTCTGACAGCTAACATGAACACAATGTCACACACACTCTCGCTCACCATCACATCCCCAACTGCACCTTAACCTTTACCCTTTGAAAGGTGACAACTTTTAATTTGTGTTATTTCAGGTTTGGTTCTCACAATTATAGAAACACAAGAAAACACACATACACACTCTGTTTTGATCATCAGCTCAAACAGCCATCTCTCATTTGTGTTTCCTCCCCTCTTTTCCTGTTCTCATCTTGTTATCCCCTCCATTCTTTCATGTTTCCTCTCATCCTCGGTCTCTTGCGTGCAAAGCCTTCCATCAACACAAGTCTGACTTGTAAGCAACAAGCAGACTGTTTTCTGTTCTCTGTCTAATCTGCACAGCCCGCTGAGCTGTTGCATTATTTATATGTTTGTCATTATTCTTCCTTTGAGCTGCAGAGACACGTGGTTTCCCAAATATTGTTCATTTTTCCATGTGACTCTGCTTTAGCGGGGGGTGTAGTTAGATAGATAGTGATACACCATGACACGTCTGCAGGGTCACCAAGGCTGAAAAGGTTGTGTTATGAGCAGACATGGCACAGCTAATTAATGCCATACATCCATTTACATTAGATCAGACTGAAAGTAAATCCAGCTGCATCACATTAGTGTCAATGCTGTTTAAAGACAAAATATTGCTCAATTTTCTTGTAATTTTTATAAAGCCAAAATCTGTTGTTTTCATCCACCCTGGTTTATTTGTGAATATGCCTAATACAGTTTTAAATGTATTTACTACTGAGTGGTATGAGTATGTTCTGCCACAATCAATGCACAAAAGTCTATAAATATCCATGAACCATGACCTCAGTGAAAATTATTGAGTTATATCATGCTCACTGGCCTGAGTCCAAACTGTCTCATATAATTTGTTGTTATTGTACAATCAGTTGCAGATGTGAAAACCTCGACTGGCCTCATCTCAGGTCCCACTAATCTTAGAAAAACACAACCTAGAAAAAAAAAAGAACATATATTTTTCTTTAATTCAATAGCACCAAATTTTTTCACCTGTTTTTCATTTCTACTTCCACTAAAGGATGGTAGTCTGAGGAGACCACCACAGAATCTGCATGGAGCACAATGGTGGCTTAGAATAAAACCAAATAAACTTGTAAAAGTAACATGAGTGCATTGATACCAAATAATTTTTTAACATGAAGCAGCCTACTGGAAAACATCCAAATTAAAAAAAGTTCTTAGGTTTAGCACTGAATTTGAATCTATTTTCATAAGTATTTGCAAATGTACTTTTCCTGTCCAGTATTGTTTTATAGTGGAGTGTCATATGACTTCTGATTTACCATGGAAACAAGTCAAACAATCCCACCTTGCTGGGGCGTGAATGTTAAAGTGAGCTTCTACAGTGCAGAACCAACCGGAGCCAGAGAGCTGTTACCCCAGGCTGCTGAAGGCATGCATTTGTGTTAGCAAGGATTTAATATGTGGGAGAAATTTATGGGGTCAGTCTGGAATTAAATGTTACCAATCAGGACCACATCCATTCTGCAATAGGTCATTGCACGCACACACGCATGCGCACACAAACACACACACACACACACACACACACACACACACACCCACACACACAGTGTAAAGTCCTGAGAGTAAAACGCCAACAGAAAGCAGCTCTATGATTACACACATTTGATTTAGGAGCTAATATTTCTGATATATCTGATATTTAGGATAAGCTTTGTTGCATTTAGATGAAATTATTCAGTTCTAACTACACATACGGAAGGGCATCATTTGCCACTATGAGTGACGGAACGATCTGGCGAAGAGTGGTGAGCTGAACCGGTCCAGTACACAGTGTATTGCAGCAGGTGGTGGCATTGATGACAAGATGCTGATCAAGTGTGGAGGTGAAAACTTGGAGGGAACAGGAGCTCAGGCTGCACAGACCAACACACACAGAAAACAAACTGGGGACAAACCAACACATGAGGGAAGGGAGCACTGCAGAATACACAGGACCTAAACCAAACATGTTTTGTTTCACATATCACCTTCAGCACATGTTATAATGCTTTAAAACACATTGACTGTGGAGCCTTGAAAGATCTCATTTTCTTGGTGTGAATCAAAGTGAGGCAAAGTTCACCTGAGTGAGTGTGTTTTTTCAGGGTAACACTACACTGCTTAGATCCAACAGCTCCTTTAGGGATGTACAAACCTCTGGTAAGAGAATGGTATATGATTGTGCAACTGAACTGAAAATGGAGCCTCCTCCTTCTTCTTCTGAAACATAAAGAACCTCAGCTGGCCTTCATCATGGTGAGTAGAACAAAGTTCAAATCCAAGCGGAGCACTGTGCAATCAAAGCTTTCCTGATGTCCAAAATTATACTCATTAGAGTACCTTGTTGGCCCTGAATAACGCCTCATTTAGCTATCTTGGGCATCCACTGTAATTAAAACACAAGATATAGATTGCAGTGGGAGATGATTCTCTCGCATTTCAATGGTGCATTGTTGACAAGTCTGCAATTTTCACCAGGCAAGTTTTTCTCACAGGTCATTTCCTGCTCTGAGGCTGATGGAGTCCATCATTAGGCATGTGGATGATGAAGAAGGTTCTTCCACAACCTGTCTCTCGTGTCTATTCCTCTCAAATGCCCATTATGAGCACTTACACTGGCACACACTGCATCTTTCTCATCAACAGAAACAAAAGACGCTGCAACTCACAATCAATACTGATACAAAAAGCAATTAAAAGTAATGGCAGGGAGGGGTCTAATATATCAGCAGTGCAGAAACAAACAGAGTTCAGTTCAGTCTGTCCAGAGATATATAAAACAAAGGAATAAAAGGGGTCTTGTTAGTGTAGCCTGTGCTGCCAGAGTACACTGCTAGTTTGACCTCATTACTGGGGTTTATACTAGTCACAGACTTGACGAGGGGCGGAGCGGCACAGTTAAATGCCCTCTACAGACACAGCCCCATGCCAAGAATGCACACTCATTTGGCATGCAGCTATGAGACAGACCCACACGAACCCAACTCGCCTATTACCCCCAAACATCAGCGAGTTCAACAAAGACATGAAATATCACTGAATGTTGTGCAAGACGGGAACAAAGGCAGTGAACAGCACGCAGGGGGAGGATTTGCATTTCAGCCGTGTACAACGTGCCTGTAATAATCTTTATCTGACATGTTGTTTGCCAGCGTCACTGTGGACAGAGCCATTCTGAAGATGCATCATCCAGGCAGAGTTTGCACATGGTTGCTGTTACCTCAGCAACAGGTCATAATAGTTCTTGGGTAACAGGGTAAATTTCAAACATTATGTTATGTAAAAGTTTTACTTCCAGCATTATTATGTAACGTCAAAGCAGCTGAATAGAAAAACTCTCTGCTGAGGGTGAGAGATGTCGGGAGTTTTGTAAAGATGGTTGTGAACTTTTTATATGTCAACAACCAAACAAACAAACAAACTATGTGGGCAATATTTATATTGTAAGACATTTAGTCCACATTCAGTCCCCTTTATGTAAGTGCATTCAGTGATGGTGTTGGCTCAGGTGTCATCACGTGACCTAAGTGTGAAATGTCAGTCACATGATAACAGGAGACTGATACCTGCAGCTCCGTATCCCTACATGTCATCCATGTTGGATTATTTCCTTTACATCTACTGTTGCTGCAGGGTTAGAATGATAGTCCATGCTCAAATCAAATATGTTTTTCCTTGATTGAAAACCAGAAGTCATGGAGTAGTTACAGTTTTAAAATGATAAGTCTGAGGGTGGAGCGCAGTTCAGTGACATGACAATCACAGGTCACATGTCCTTTTGTCCCTTTGGTCCATAATTACAGGACAGATTTCCATGAACATTTAAAGTGGAAATGTACAAGGTTGCTGAACGTGAAGACTTCTTCAGGGCACCATGTGCCTCTAGTGGCACCGTGAGTTTGAAACTTTAGCTTTTTTGCGAAATGTCTCAATAACTATTCGATGGATTACCATGATTACCATTTGGTACAGATATTCATGGTGCCCAGATGATGAACCTTGATTACTTTAGTGACCTTTCGTCTAGTGCCACCAGCAAGTCAAAGTTTTGTCTTATCCAATAAAGTATCTCAACAACTATTAGCTGGATTACCAAGATATTCATGGTCCTGCAGCTGCGTGGTCTTGTTTTTATATTTAAGTCACAATATCCACTTGCACACAATAAAATCAAAGTGTAATGGGCAGATTGCCATGAAATCTCTTTTTGCACATTGAAATTGTAAAGTTAACAAACCCTTTTTGACTTTTATGAGCCACTGCTATTTCCTCTAGAGACACCCTCAGGAAAAACATTAGATCTTTATATCCACTGCTGGCAATGTTCAAACACTGGGATAACTATTGTTCGGTGCATCTGTTGATGCCATCCACCATAAATCTAATTTTAAGATGTAATGAGTATGGAAGCCTGCAGGGGCCACTAGCAGAGTCTTAGGTTTTTAATTCTTTGTTTGTTTAAAAAATAAAAGACCAGGATCTTACCACTGACAGTTACGAACAGACAGACCCTCACAAGTCAAGGTTAAAGTGACTGATGCGTCAAATGGAAATCTTCAGTAGAGTCATTACTATCCCAGACTGACTCTTAGCTCTTCTGCTTTGACTCAGCTGTAGAGTTAATGATGATGTGGTGATGTTTTTCAGATGGCTCCCACTCAGCCTGTCTGTTTCATGTGATGTTTGAGAACCTCGTGGTCACCCTTGCTGTTCGACGGATGCCAAACCCATGTGTGCAACGTCACAACCTCAAAGGCTGCTGGCTGGAGCCAGATGTGTGTCTCGTGCATCGAGCGCCAAATGGAATTGCCATCAAACCACTGCTGAAGTGCTGGAGAACCTGGTCCTGGTTTAGAAAGCACAGCAGACTGTATTTCTGTCAGAGCGAAGGGTCTTCAGTCAGAACAACAATATGGATCTGATGATACGCTCCCCCACAGTCAAGAAAGTGAAATTAAGATAATTGGCCTTCTTGATACTCCAAGAAAGCATTATGGGATATCTGACCAAATACTGACTGTGGAGTAATGCAAGAATATAGTACAGTGCACACACGCGCACATCTGATGGCTTGAAAAGGGAAAGGGAAAAGAAAAGTCACTGTAACCTCACATGACTTGCTGTGAGGATGTTTTAGTAAAAACTGCTTCGAAGCCTGTTGTAAACCTGCTGGTACGTCGAGTTAGTTTTATTCATTTAGGCGAAAAAATCACAAATTTGCCTCAGAAGTTGTACAACATACTTAGGCCCTTGATTTGGAAGGGAAAATTCAGGCTGCACTAATCAATATTTTTTATATCAGCATAACAATGTGTAATGTGAAATGTGTCACTCATAGTAATATAATGGAACATTCAGCAGCTAAAGAACAAGATTTTTCCCTCAGGAGTCGTCGGAGACTAAAGTAGAGATAAAAGTGTAAGAGTGAATTTTGGACCTACATTCATCAGGTGGCCAGAAATATCCAAGCTCCTGACTCCGAACGGATTCTAATGTTGCTCCATATCTGCTGGATGTACTTATGAGGTAATGGAACAAACACTGACAAAGACATGGATCAGAAAGGTCTGGATGAAGCTCTGACAGGAGGTAACAGATACAAGGGAGAGGTGTGCAGGGGGGTCCAAAAGTCTGTACAGACTGTAACAAGATGGCAGCCCTCAATCAATATCATTGATGAGATGCAGGAAGTCAGCAACAGACTGATATCAGTTTTAAATACATCTAACCAGGAACCATGATAAAACAACATACTATAGATTTTTATGGACAGCAGGGCCAGCCCTATAATCACAATTGACGCTGACTAACTGACTGAGTGAGTGATCACAATTCCCCCGCTGCTCAGCCAAATGCAACGTGAGTCTGAGAGGTGGCCTCAGCGAAATGAACTGTCTTACTTCAGTTCTCGGAGGTTCACCACCTCTCAAGATGCACTTCAAGTCTGCATTGCGGTTTGCTTCACCTCTGTATTGTGAGCACAAAGCGCTCCAAGTTCACTTTACCTTTTGGCGTTGTATCTTAGCCCTGCCGTAGACAGATCCCATACTACTTTACTGGGACGACCAAAAAAACATAAAGACAGAACAATGGCCACTGGTAACGACAGCAAGACTAGTAGATGAATATAGAATGAACATATCAAATGGCAACTGTCTATTACTAATAAATAATAAAATTAAATATATTCTGCTGTATTAAAATACTGTATGTGAGCAGTGAGAGTAGGAGAGAAGCAAACAGATAAAGGGCTGAACCCAGCTGACACTAGGCAGGATGCAAATAGTCGATAACACCATCCAGCCATATACTAGGTTTTGACCTAGTCTTGTTTTTTTAAATGGCAACAATGATGCTATTTTCTGCCTGATGTCTTATGTTTCAGTCTGTATTCAGTTCAGTACGTTCATTGATAGAACTGCTCAGTTCGACGCTTTGTTTGACTCAGAAGTGAGAAATCATTTGATATCATCAGTAGCAGCAGCAGGTCAGTTGGCAGTCTGTGGTCTGCCTGTCTCCCCTCTGTGTGTCTGATTTACAACGTTCATATGTTAGCCACTTGCATTTATGGAATGTACTATTACTATTCGACAATAACTGTCATCCTCTTCAGTTTGTGAAAGGTATTTGGTAGCAGCTTCAGCAGCAACAAAAGCATTGTGTATGAGGTTCCTCTTTTGTAAACAAAGAGTCCTTTATCTTTCATGGTTAACACATGATTGAGATACCAAGATAGGGCATACATTTGCAACCACAATGCTGCATAGCTTAGAATATCATGACAGTGGAGAAGGAATGGAGTGAAACTTGTGGGCTTTGTTACCGACCCACAGGTCCACCCTCTGCCATCTCCCAATTAACTCCTCCCTGTGTTTTCCATATGGCTGCTGGTGAGTTTCATGTTCAGGCTCATCAGCCATTCTGACTGTGGCCGGGGATCATTTGTTTGCCATCGGCCTGTTTCCCATAGCAACATGCCCTTGAAACTCGCCACTGTGGAGACTATTCAAAGGAGGTAAAGTGGACAAAGAGCAGAGGTGACGATCAGTCAGATGGGTAACTCTCCTACATAGCAGCTCCAAATAATGCATCCTCTCTTTCTATAGGGTGTGACAGCAAGAGAGAGCGATCTATTCACCTCCAGCATTTTGCATTTTACAAGCCTATTAAGTGCTGCAGTCATAGAGATAGGAGCAGCTCCAACTGTGGTCAAGCTGAATGTTTATCTGGGCTTGTTTTTAATGGACAGGATATGTTGACTGTTAACTCTGCCATTAGAGCAGACTGGGAATTGATTGTCCATTGCACTGAGGCTGACCTCATGTGTCACTGCAGCAAAAACACTTTGAATGGGTGTGTGTGTCTGTGCATGTGTATCAGAGAGATGACTGAGGCTAGAGAGTATTAGTTGACAGATGAGGAGAAAAGTGCTAGAAAAGCAAGAAAAGAATTATTATTATTATCTCCAGAGAAAATTAAATGTACAATGTGTTAAGGTTTAGAAGAAGCAATATATTCAATAGTGTTTTTGTCTGAATAGGGGTGAATACATGAAGCTGAGCAGAGAGAATTCAGTCCTGCAAGAGGGAAGAGATGAGTCAAGCCAGATCAGAGTTCAACAAGAATATTAAGATCAATGCTTATGTTATCTTTCCCCTTAAAATAAAAGCCTGAAATGACTCACTGGGAAAAACAAGAGCCTTTTTGTATGTAGAGATAGAATCAGTCTAGTGTGAGTCATACTCCCATACCAAATTAACTGCATTTAAATCCACTGCATTTACACACTTCTTTTTCTGTCACCTTTTTCCTGTTAAGTGACAGATAAATAAGAAAAGGTAAGATAAGACTAAACTACATATAAAAAAAAAAAAAATAAATTACAGTAACCTAAAAATAATAAATGGAAAATTCAAGTAAAATATAAAAAATATCAATATAATCAGGATAAGCTCTGAAAAAGTATGTTTTTAGAAATTTGAATGATAATTTTCACTCAAACAAGATGAGAGCAAAAAGGTTGTGTACCACAAATGTGAGAAATACAAGGTTAAAACAATATGAAGAAGACGAACTAAGCTACAACCAGCTGTTTCAAAGCTTGGTGGAAAACCAAGTCAATTTTGTGCACAGCCGTTCACTGTAATTCAACGACGTTGAAGTGTTAGGGCTACTTCAACTAGGCTTTTATTCTGAAAACTGCAGTGGCTCTGTGGTGATGGTGAACTTGACAGGAGTGAAGAAGTTTACAGCAGCAGCAGCAGCAGCAGAGGATCTGAGTGAATGACAGTCGGGTGTGGGTGTGTGTGTGTGTGTGTGTGTGTCCGCGGGATATTACAAGCGTTTGTTCGTGGTGGTTTAACAGACATTGCAAACAAATTGTCTCCTTCAGGACAGCACCGGTGAGTGGAGCTAACTGAATGTTTGTGCGTGGAAATGTATGCCCCTGTTGTTTTGTAACGTGAGGAGGACTCAAACATTTTGTCAGCGTGGTTGTATTTTGGTGTAAGGGCAGAAAAAGAGCAGTTTAAATAAGTTTGAAGTCCGACAAACGCGATAACCCGCAACAAAGCGTGTTAGTAATGCAGCCTATGGCATCACTTTGCAGAGTTGAGGTTGTGTTTGCGGACAGTCTGTCTAATATGGAATTCTAACAATATTAAGAAACAGTATGCTAATCCTTCAGTCGATTCAGGTGAGCCCATCCTCCGCCAGGTGAAGACTATATAGCCTACATTAGGCTACACCATCCACACCGTCTGACATCACCTCAACCAGGAAAGTAAAAGGTGGAGTAATGAGTCTGCGTTCAGACAACTTGAGAAACTAAAGAGCCGGACCCACGGCAACAATAGACTATTTTATTATCCCTCGGCGTCAGATATAAGCTATATTATGTTACACAGTACATGACATCCAATACCGCAGCAGTGAGGAGAGAGGACATTGGTCTGCCTCGGTGCGTGCGCTATTCACGGTAGGGAGAGAAGGCAATGCCAAACTGCGTTGAAAAATCTTGTAATTTAATGTTTCCATTTTCCCCTTCCGCGAGACATAGCAAATTTTGTGTGACACACTCTTACATCTATCAGTAAAACATATCGGCATGTATCCAACACACCGTGCAGCGTTTATTGAAGCAAAGTTTCGACTTTTCTCAAGTTATCTCACAGTGTATTGTCTGCTGAAGGACGCAGGGATGGGCTGTCATCAGCCGCTAACGCACTGCTAAAATTGGGAATATTTTAAAGTGAATTGCTGCACATTTATCATCCCGCCGGATTTACCAGAGCATACTGATGACTTCTGAAAGGTCTTAAATCACCTCCAGCTTGTTCTGTACCTGTGATGACGAACAAAGCAACTTTAAAATGTAGCTTTTCATACGGTGTTTTTGGCGTGGCTAATGCAAACGTATTTCAAGACGGATATTTTGTGATTAAGCGTTTCTTTGTCTTTAAAACACAGGCATATTACCATGACTTGCAGCAGTGTATGGCTAACACATCATTGCACTGCACTGTTTGCACAGTAGGTGAAGTCAAAGCCTCTATTGCAGCCAGTGTAGAATAAGCTTTGCTACAGCTGAAAAACTGAGTGAATGCACATTTAGTAAACACACACCCACATACAAACACAGTAGGCCTACGCTCTCAAAGTGTTGTCTTTCCTTCTTATTTGGCAGGTAGCTGGTGATTTATAACTTGCCAAAATGAATAACCTGTGAGTAATTAGGAAGGCTACTTCATTGTTTTTCAACACACTTGGAAGTGCATAAAGAAGCTAATTAGCCGGCATTCCCCTTGACCAAACCTTCAAGAGGTGAGGTCAGTGAACCCTGAGGGATTGTGACAACACTTGAGTACCTTGCCCTTGATCATTCTAATGGCTAGAGAGAGGCTTAGCTTTAGATTGATCAACTTGCAGTTTGTGTTTTCCCTCTGATCAAAACTGTAACTCCCAGCTGAATTAGTTTGTTATGCCAATGTTTGGTACAGTTTTACCACAGTGGATCAGGTAGGCCTATAATATAATCTGCTGAGGATATTGATATGTTTAAACAACATTCAGATGTTCACAGGAGTATGAACTTTTCCCTTTGTTCATGTTCCTTTTACATGGATACTGAGTTATATCAACATCTGATCAAAATTTAGCAAGACTTACTCAAAAGTATTAATGTCATAAATAGCCTTTGTCCCTTCATACATGGGATATTTCTGCCTTTGCCACGTTTCCTTTTCCAAGTTGAAGGTCGGCTTATCAGCCTGACCCTTAGGCCCTCACAGCATGAGCCTGCAAAACAAGGACCAACAAGCTAAAACGGTCTTCTTCCTGAAAAAAAATTAATTGTCAGTGAAATAATAATGGATGATCCCAGTGGAGTGGGATCAAAGTGATGATTAAGCTCTCAACCTGTCTGCCGTTGCCGGACTTTGTAATTGTCGTGGTGATTAGCTGAGCAGTGATGGCGTAAAGCTGTGGGTGCATGTTACTTCCAGTCCAGTAGACTGCCAGCCCACAAAGCTTGTCTCCAATAAGATGACTTGTCTTCACCTATTTTAGTGTGTATGTGTCAGCAACATCAGCTCTATTTATATAAGGATTTGCCATGTTTGCCGGTTCCAGTAGCAACATGTGAAGGTAAGGTTAAATATCATTAGCAAAGTAGTTACGTTATTATGATGCAGGGTTAGGACTTGAACATTCACTGTGCTGGAGCCAAGATGCTAGCGTATCAGTACAGACTAACATTAGTGGCTGAGTTAAATCAAAACTGACCAGGAATTTAAAAGTGAAAGGTAAAACGTGATTTGAGCTTCAGTTTTCTCAGCAGTGTAGTATTTAGACAGGTGTGGCTTTTTACCTGTCTGGTTACAGGAGGTAAAAGCCACAGAGTCGCCTGAACAGTGCGTGGATTCTAATTTGTTCAGCACCAGCTGGGTTGTTGAAACCAAAATATATCTGAAAGGCTAGCCATAACTAGGTGATGAAAAAAGTCTTTTGTGAAGTTGGTGTACCAACCCTTCAATATGATCCATCCACTCTGCAATTGAACGTAAGTGCAGTGTAAGTGCATGTGGACGGACTGAATTACAGTCCAGTACTTTATTTGTTGTGAGTGTTCCCAGGGTCTCCACCTTCTGTGTTTCAGAGAGAAACTTCCAGTAGAAGTTAGTTACATAAGCCTTTTGGCTGTTACATCATTGTTTTGGGGGCCCCGGTCCGGAGAGCTGGGACTTGGGGGCTCAGATGGGTCCAATGGTTCTGCTGCCTGAGCCTCCCACAGACCCCCAGTGGATGAGGAAGGGGGGGCCCGAGGAGCTATTGGAAGCAGATGCTCAGTGAGTCTCTCCTGCCGGGAGACGAGGCTCAGAGCTGCTGATGAAACGAGGCTCCACCTGTAATATAGATGGGGTTCTGTGCTTTTTGTCTGTCAGTGTTTGATGATTAGCTCACGCATGTTGGAAGTATGATTTGGGTGGTCTTGGTTGCCATGACATCAAAGGGAAATAATGCAAAACAGAAATGATTTATAGGTCTATAATCCTCAAGACTAACCCGCCTCTTTTGTTCCGTTAAATCAGTTTCCCAAAAACTCATAAATATTCATAAAATGTTGTGGGTCAGGGTTGATTTGTACTTACACTCAGCACTGTTTGGAAAACCAAAACTATATCTCCTAAATGTTACATTCAAAGGATTTAGCAGTAGATGTTTTTTACATTATGGTATTTCTGTGATCTGGAACAGCACAGAAAAACCATGAACATACTGTATAAAGCCCACTGGGCTGGAGCAGCATGCTTTTAAGTGGCTGTGTGTCCTTTTGGATCTTGACCCATGTTATGTTCCAGATCACTAGTTCTTGAAAACAAGCCTTGAAAAACCCTCAGGTCTTCTCCTCTACACATAAAGCTCAGCAGACCTGTTAATTTAACAGCATCTCAGTGGTCTAAAGTGTATACCATGTGAAGTCAACGGTCCGGACTTGAATCTGATGCAGAGCCTCCACTTTATCTCACAGTCTGGTTTCTCATCTTTGAACTGTCTAATAAAGGCAAAAAGGAGGTTTTAAGTCATTTAAATCCTTTTATCAGCCTCTGTTGGCAGTTAGAAGGAACTGCAACAAGATTACAGGTCTCTAGTACAGATCCCACGCCCCTCACTGAGCAATGATGGTTTGTAAGAAGTAAATGCTTGAGATACAATTTCACAGCAAAGGGGAGTAAGTAAGAAAGGATGCTGGTATTGATTGACACATAGAGATCATAATAACTAAGCATGAGAGAAATGTCTTTTTTTGACACAATTCCAGTTTCTAAAAGCTTAAGGTGACATCATTAATTTGCTTTTTTTTCTAACCAACACAGGGGTGGGGCGAGAGGGTGGCACAGTCCCCCTCTGGAATCTGATTGGCCATCGCTGGTGCCTCTCCTGTAGTTAGGTGATAGGTAGTTAGGGTCTACATTACCCAATTTATTTATTGATTAAACATTGTACAAGATGCATTTCTCACCTTTTTTTTCAACCCACCATGCCCCCATAGGGAAAGGTTGCATATATAGAACTAGCATATTTAAAAAACAGCTGTCAAAACAATGTGTTGGTTGTGCCGATGGACGATGATAGTGGTGATTGACGATCATCTGAACGATCGCCGATTGCTCATGATTTTGCAAATGTCAAGACGATATTCAATTTGATTTCCCATTAATGTAGTAACTTTGTTATCTATTAATATTAAAGTTAATTTGCCCTGCCACAGAGAGTGAGAGGCAAGCGTCTTTGGTCACTCCTCTTTCTCTCTCGCTCTTAGGGTAACGTATCGTAATGCAACATCATGTACCCTTTAATGAGTGATCATCAAGTAGAAGCAAAGTTGGTGAAAGTGGGATCCTTACTTACAAATAAATCCAAAGTGGCTAGTACACCCATAAATGCTAAAGTAGATAGCTACTATAATATAAAGGCCACTGGGTTCACAGACCTTCGATACAGTGGCATGTGCTGTGTGTGGGCTGGATATAGGCCGATGTAGGTCACAAACACAATACTCCAGTGTTGCACTTAATTGACAGGCATTTGATATGTGAATAGCATCTCTAAAGGTTTGGTTCACTCATTCAGATTCATACTTTTTTTCATGTGAAAATAATCTGTAGTCGTTGTTGACCTAATTGGAATGTAATGAGCATCCAGTCCAGCAGTTTATATTGTGTCCATCAACCAAATATTTGCAGATTGTGTTAATTAATATGGAGGCATGCAGCTTGCTGTCCTACACTTTTCACTTGTCTCCATTCAGACAAAAGTAATTGGTGTTTTGTTGATTTATATGTTTAAAGGTACATATTTTTTTAATTTGTTATTTAATTTATATTTTCCTCTTATTGTGTGTTTTATTTGAAGTGTTGATCCCCACGAAGATATATTTGTGGTTTTAAAAACCAAAAACCATCCCAATGTAATTTTACATCTCCTCTCTCAGGCTTCTCTCTCACATAGACATCTCACTTTATACAGTATGGGCCCTTATAAACCAGTGGACGGGTTTGAATGTGTGTTTGTGTACTGTACTTCCATTTAACTTAACTATTTAAGGGGAAAAGGAAACTGGTGACTCTGGTGACTAAGTTAATGCTTTGTTTTCAGGACCAGGTGGCGTCCAGGAGCCCGGCCACTGGAGAAAGAAAGCTGAGCTCTTCTGTCTCAATGGTCATCTTGTAAGTACATCAGCCCAGTCCATTTGTTTCTCTCATAAAAACACATTCTATGTCTGAGGCCCAGAAACAATGACCCATCAACCGCAGCCAAGACGACATACTGTACATCATTGAGCAGCATAGTTCATTGATCACAGTAGGAAGGAAGGAAGGGGGGTATCACACACGCGTATCCTCCCTTTCCTGGGGTCATCCAGACACGAGCAGACCTTTAGAAGACCCCTCTCTGTTTCGATGGTTCACCAATTTGTCAATGACATCATGTGTAGCTATGATGAGGTGAATCAACAACAGACCTTGGCTGTGCAGAAGAAGCCAAACTTTACTCTCCTCACCATGGTAACAGCCTCTTGTTTGGTTCATGTGTGTGCATGTGTGTGTTGTTTGTGGTTACAGACATTATAGTTTTTGATTTTACATTAGTTGTATTTTTGGACTCTCTCCTTCAACACCAGTTTTTTGGTTTTGGTAGTATTACTTTTGCAAACGTTTACTTTGTGTCTCTATTCTTGCATTAGTATGTTTAGTAGTGGTTGTATATTTTTTACAATATAATGATTAGAAGCTCAGATCATAAAGTCTCTTTACAATAGTGTTTATATATACTAGGGCTGGGACGATTATCCGACGTAATCGACGTTGTCGATTATAAAAATTATTCGACGTGGAATTTTAGTGTCGACGCGTCGTGTAAAACCACACAGGGTAAATGTTCATAGAACAAAACCGGAACTTTCTAATGGGACCGTTTATATCCATCGTCTTTGGTTTACCCGGATACAAGCGCAGCGCAAGGGCTGGGACAACACGGTGACGTAATTGAAGTCATTGACTACGTGAATGATTTGCGTCTGTGTAATCTATTTGAACAACATGGCGGCGTCTACCAGCAGTACGACGGAGCGTGTGGAGCAACACGCGGCAAAAAAGGCTTGCACACGGTCCTCCAAAGTTTGGGAATACTTTAATCTTGACACCAACAGTGCGGTAGTCTGCAGACTCTGCAAAGTGCATCTTCATTTGTGTGTGTGTGTGTTGGACGGGGCAAATTGTTATATTAAATGACTAACTGGAAAATAATTGCAATAAAATTACTGTTAGGTTAATAAAAAAAAAAAATCATTAGATTAGTCGAATAATCGAAAAAATAATCGCTAGATTAATCGTTTAAAGAATAAGCGTTTGGGACAGCCCTAATATATACATAAATTCTACATTTATTGTTTCGTAAAATGGCCACAAATTTGCACAAATCTGTATTTATTTTCACATGTTTTAGAAACTCACCATTTGTTTATTCACTTCTTGAACTTTCATAACAAAACAAGTTGCTCAAAGCTGTTATTGTTGTCTTAAGGAGCTCCAATATGGCTGCCAATGAGTGCACTATTCTATTTGAAAGAAATTCAGGTCAAATGATGGAAGCAAGGTGCTCAACATAGCATTTTGTGTTGCTGTTGTGTTTGGCATTTTTTGATATGCACTTATTCGTAATAGTTAGATGAGAAGATCGATACCACAGTCACATCTGTGTGTTAAATAGAGCGGTGAAAGAAAGACTCAAATCCTTTAGGGAAATCCTTTCAGTAAAAGTACCAATACAAAGTACAAATAATCAAATTAAAATAGAGGTTTAAAATCAATAACATATTTAACGTATCAAAAATAAAAATACAGGTTCTGCAGAAAAATGGCGCCTGTGACGGACACATGTCATATATGATATTGATAGATTGATAGTACTGATGCATCAATGGTGGTTCCCTACCTCAGGTTCGGGCCCCCTCCACTGGGTCACAGATGAATCTGAGTTGCAAGATGATGATTGGGACAGAAACAGGAAGAATTTTCGGCTACTGTGTCACTTAACATTTTTGTAATATATTGCATTCTTTTAAACGCCTTAAGCCTTAAATAAATCCATTACATCCATAGAAATGCTCAAGTAAAGAAGAAATACCTCAAAATTATACTTATGTGCTTAATTTAACATAAAGAGCAGAAACAGGGAAACAACGAGCCTGCCTGTGTCCAAAGTGCTACATTACACCTACAAATAACAATTCATACAAAACACAAACCTGTGAAACCACGAGTCCGATTCTTGTTGTCAACATTAGGGCGCCATGGCGACCAACAGAGACTCTAGGAAGTCACTGTGACTGGAGAGAAATAGTTCCAGTGTGTAACTCTGAGTTAAACCACAAAGCTTTAGACAGAGCCATGTCAGCTGTTTCCACCTGCTTCCAGTCTTGATGCTAAGCTAAGCTAATCAACTCAAGCTGTAGCTCCACATTGAACATAGTCATGAGAGTGGTGTCAATTTTCTCATCTAACACTTGGCAAGAAAGCGAAAAGGAGAAGGTAAAATATCAAACTATATCTTTTAATATTAAGTAGCATCTAAACATTGTGGTCATGTATCAGTATTTCCCCATTAGTCTCCTGTTTTTAAAAGCCTGGAGGAAGTGGACCCTACTGCCTGTTTGTTTTTTATTGTTGGCCATTGACTCTGTCAGTTTCGTCTGTCCCCATCTTGCTTTGTGCTGAGGGGAGCTTAGACACCCCCTTCCTCTGCAGAGGTGACATTCCTTCAGGTCTACATTAATACCTGGGTGATGTAGATCACATTAGCCAGTTCAAATCTCTAATGCAATATCTCATCCTGCTTTGTGGATGTAGTTGTGCGAGGTTCAGTGTTGGTAAATTGAATTATTAAATGTTTTAACCTTTTGAAGTAGTAAAGTGGAGACCCAACCCCCCGACTGGCACTGATGGACAAACTTTCCGCTGTTTGTGTTGTATGTCTTTCGAGATGTTAGAAAGATTAGACTTCAGCAGCTGTTGTGTTGACACAATAGGTAGTGTGTTGCCAAACACACACACACACCCTTACACACAGGCTTGAGAGGCTTCATTGTGTCAGTGAGTGCTTTAGCAGAGACCCAATAAACATGTTTATTCATACTTCACTTGTTAGGGCAGGACAAATTCCACATTTATAATTTTTGATACTATAGTGTAAAGTGACCTCGGGTACATCTTAGTAGGACCACTCACCTTTAACCCGAGAAAACGTCTACTCAGCCAGAGAAATTGAAATATGTAAATGTACAGGTCCTTTTTAAAGGACAACTTTTAGTCGTCATTTTGGCCATCATTCCTATCTGTAATAATAACATTGTACGTACGTACGTACTTGGATAATAGTGAATTTCTGGGAGCAGATCACTAATATTTATTAATAGTATTTCAGAAATGCCATGAAACAGAAGGGGTCACATGATCATGCGAGTTTAAATCATCCCAATAACCATATGTTCATACTGGACATTTGTGCAGTGCTTGATTTCTGTCCAGTGATAATGCAGGAGTCAACTTTCATGTAGGGGGAGATCTGAACCTGGGCCTTGTCACAATCCAGCAGCTAATCAGCAATAACTGATTCTTTTTTTTTTGGCCACTTGGGGGCTGGAGGTTGATGCAGTGAAGCTGTGAGCAAACAGCTGCTCATTTACACATCCAGCAGTTAGAGACAACATTATCATTCATTTAAATTTGTGTGTGTGTCCACCTCATATAAATCCTGTATTTTCTGTCTTAGAAAATATTTGGAGAAATCTGCCTCTTTAGCTGCTAAATGCTCCACAGTGTTCACTTGCTAGTCTCTAACTGTGTCTGCTGCTGTTTGCTACTGAGCAGGTAGTGTGCAATGGATTTGGAAAAAACAAAACAAAACCAGCTGCCTGCTGTGGCTGAAAATGACTTCATGAGAGCTTCATGAAAGTTGTGGGCTAAACAAGGAGCCAAAACTTGCTGTAAAACACCATAAAGCCTCTTTCACAGTCTTTTCACATCGTAATTTTAAACATTTTCGTTATAAAAAAATATTGATTGTTGCCACTTTAAAGTTAGCCTTTGTTCTAAATGTTCTAACCATAACCATACTGTTGTCATGCACAGATGTAGGCCTACATAAACTGAAAAAACTTGACATTAACCATCAAAAATCATTGTCATTAAAATGAATCAAGGCTTTACAACATTCTCACTGGTAATACAAGAAAACCCTCCTGTTAGCCAAACTAATATGGAAGAAAACAAAGCAAACACAAGACTGACTTCTGTACTACCAACTACCATACTTGCCTTAGTTTTGTGGACAGTTTTGTGGTACAATGAGGTATTATTACTAACTGTGTAGCACTCACGTTGGGTTAACTTCCAAGTTAAAGTGGTTTAGATCTTTACTTTCCAACCTTTTGATTTGTGACCGTTTAGAACTGGTGATATCTCCTTGGCCTCTTGGGGTTTGCTTTACGGGCTACATTCAGGCTGTCCTAACTCTCTGATTGGTGGATGTTGGCCTGACAGGAAAAGCTGCAGACACAAATCAGGGCTGAAAAAACAACTACAACCTTAAACACACATGTAAAAACAAAGATCTGAATTTACAGCTGATATTCTCATAAAAGTATAAAATTCAACAACCTTTTTAGTAAAGATGCAACAACATCAATATATAATAAATACAATAAGTTAACAATTTCTTCATAAATCTGATACATTCTAGATTTACATAAATATACATTCACATATTTTTTGTTTGTCCCCCTCCCCGTCTAAAACCTCACTCTTGCTGAGTTAGTGCATGTTGCACAACCAATGAAATAATACAAAAATAAAACGTGGAATATTCGATTAAAGCTCAACTCTGCACATTTTAGCAGAGTAACATCTGCTGACGAGTTTCTTACAGGCTCCTGCTGTTTGGCCGAACCATATAATTATACTCCTCGCCCCCCTGAGCTCCTCTAGTCTCCATACTGACACACCTCCAACACATATCAACCATATAAAACCACATACATCCACCCACATTTACCCATCACTCCAACACTGGCACTTTACTACATCCTGCCTTTTTTGCTTGCTCTCGGAAGGAGATGTACATGACTCATGTTGAAACCAGATCCTCACAGTGACAGCAGGACTGAATCAAACTGAGGCTGCAGGTTCTTGCCAGTTGTTTCAGTTCAGATAATCTGAAGACATGTCTGATTGACAGTCTGATGCCATTAGCCCTGTGCTGTGAAGGGGAAGCCCCACCCATCCACTGTTCCACATATGATTTAATCATCCAATAAAAGAGGTCTGACCCATGTCTAATTGAAACAAGAGACCCTGACGTAGCTGAGTGTATGAGGTCATGATGGTGGATGTTATCAGGTGGTTCCAGGTGCTGTTCATCCCTGGTCCCCCCCCCTTCATGTCAGGCCGGTTAGCACAGATCAGAGGTGGGTGATGACTTGAAGGGGAGTCATCATGAAGTGCCAAAGTCTGACTGGGTAACAGTGTGGAGGTGACAGACGTGTGTGAACACACACCTGCACCTGGTGCTGCTCATCAGTGTCCCTGGTCTGATGCCATGCTGGAGCTAACAGCTTGCCTTTTATAGGAAAGCATTCGCGCAGGATGCCTGACATGGCAGGAGTGCATGTGTTGGGGGTGTGCTCACTTGTTTCTGTGTGTACTTGTGTAAAATAACATTGATATTCAATGACAGAGCTACCGGATACCTCGCATTACACCAGTAACACCAATTTAACTATTATTAATCTGATGAATTTAAAGTATTTCCTGCCACAGGGCTCATGTTGAAACCTGATTTGGCTACACTACCTAAGGCCTGTAACCATGACTATAAAAAATCAGTTGTAGTTACTTAGCTAGCCAAAGAAAAACCCAGTGTTGTGTGTAAATTTGTATTGATGTTAAAATGTGTTCTAACCAGTCTTTGGCTGTTTTTTGCTTGTTCCTGTCACATTTACTCCCTCTGTTCCAGACCAGCTTACCTCGGCTCTCTCTCTGCTTGGGACCGCGGGTCAGCTTAGCCTGACTGTAAACTGCTCTGGTTGCATGTTTTCCCTCACAATAAACACTTCTCTGAAGTGCTCTAAACAGTTGGACTCATTTCAGTTTGTTTGCCGCTCAGTAATGGCCATTTAAGTATCAGGTATCAGCCTGTGACCGTCCTCTTCCACTATATTCGACGTTCCTTTTTTTTGTGGCTGCAAGGATGCATTAATCAACATTTTTATATTAACATTGAATCAAACAACTATGTATTGTTCATAGTGACAGTCATGAGGAGTTATTATGCAACTCTGCAGTTCCCCTCAAGATTTATGGCTTTTAGAGTTTGTGGGCTGTCCCTGTTTGCAGCAGCAGCACACAGCTGTTTTCATCGACAAAAGGTCTGATAAACCCATTGTAGACTACCTGCTGCACCTACCCAGTTAGCAGCTAGCTGGTGAATATAATGGATCATTTGGCAGCTGGACAGAGAGACAGAGGTGTAACTTAACGGAGACCAAACAGAGCTAAAAGGAGAGTAACACAACACAACTCTGAATAAGTGCTAATGCTAATGTTGGCTCATTTGCTAAGTAATTACTGTTTGCTCAGATGTTTATCTTTTATATCCACTAATCCACTGGCTAATTTACTGTATGTGTTGTGCTCTGTAGCTGTGCCACCATTACTGTGGTGTCGGAATCAAACTGACAGATATAACTAAACCCAGCTGGTTTTAATTGCCAGTTTATAATTATACATTGTCAGAGTTTCAAACCATAATTTCCTGAATTGTAATCAGATGAAATACATAATTTTGTTTTAAAAAAAAAAAAAAAAAAAGATGAAACATAATTACCAAGCCACTGATGTTGTTGGAGCAGCTGATAACAGCTCTTGCCATCTATTGAAAATGGACCAAATTCCACTAAAATTTACTATATATTTTAACATGTAACGTGTTCTGCGGGATCTCCTGGTCATTTTTTTTTTTTTACAACCCAGTTCACCTACACTTTCTTTATTCTTTATTTACAAGGACAGCCCCTTGAGATGTCCCATCTCATTTTCGAGGGGGTCCTTACAGACTGTCCTTTACAGGGAGATAATATATCAGATTATGTGCTCAGTTTGTTCTGCTACTTCGAAGTGGCCAAAAATCAATAAGTGCAGCTTTTATGTGTTTTAGTAAATTACTCTTGAATTTGAGGCAGATTTTTCTCCAGTCGTTAAATAGCAGCAGTGGGACGTGTTGGCTTGAGGAGCTACAAACTTTAATTAGTGCTGGTTTCAGCAGACACTTGTAGTGTCCCATTGTCTAAAGACACTTTTATGGATTTTCCCGTGGTAATAAAACTTTTTTTTTTCTTTTTTTTTTTGGTAGAGGTTCAGCCTCAAAGATAATGATCACTAGCATCATTTTTGATGAAATTGTCTTGAGTCCATTGGACTTCAAAGTAATCTTTCTCCCTTGGTTTCAGTATAGCAGTGTAGTATAGCACAGAACCAAATCGGTCTATATAACCTCTGACCTGGAGGTTGAGCCTGCCTCTCAAACTGTCAGATGGAGTGATGTAGCACACCCACTTATCTCCTGCAGGAACTGGAATCATGTTTGTGTCTGTGTTTGTCAGTTACGGCCGTTGGTCTTCAGCCATGTGGGAAAGTGGTTCCCTCTGCCTCTGAGCTGTTGCCTTTTCTGGTTTACTGTCCCTCTGTTTGACTCATCATGGCTGCTGGAAGAAAAAAAAAAAGGGATTCCTCCCATTCCTATCTCTGCTGGGTGACTCTGTCCTACCCTCTCTCGCCCCTCCATCCTCGTTCCTTGTTGGAGCTCATTAGGACTGATTCCCATTTCTATTCATCGCTGTCATAATGTCCGTTAGCGCTGTCAGACACACTCCAGGTGTACGGCTCTTGGCCGCGGCCCTGGTGACCCACTGCCAGATGCCAGGCTGACTCTCTAACTGTGCCTGTTGCTGTCTAAATGGGCCAATGCTGGTGTCACAGCCAAACCCAACCCTGTGGTTTTGTGACCATGCCAGTGGCTTCCAGTCTGATCATGTGACTGCGATAGTCCTTCCAGTCCTACCCTCCAGCAGTCTCACTCTTTCTGTCCATCTCCTTCTCTACTATGCCTCTGCTATCTCTTCTTTCCCTCCTGCTGTTTCTCGAGTGTTTTGACTGTGGATACTGACTTTTTTACTGGTGAACAACAGAAATCAGAGGAGCTATGAAAGGTAGAGTTCACTGTTCATCTACCGTTTTATCTCCGTCATCTAACCTCTCAATCTCATCCCCTCTTCCCATTCTGCTGGGAGCCTGGGCGGCAAGCTTCGGTGGAAAAGGGGGTCTGGTTTGTGTAACGGCAATTTTGCTGGCGTTGAGTAGACATGTAGGTCACGGTATATTAGGATGGAGGGAGAGAGAGACTGGAGCTGTCATCGACGGCTGCCGTCAAGATAAGGTTCTTGTTTAAAAAAGTGCAGCTTCAGTTTGGGGAAAAAAGACACCTTCTATTGTCTTATCTTTCTCCCTCTCTTCACTCTTATTTTCTGAAGCTGTGCTTTTATCACACTCATGCTCTGTCAACTCGTATCTTTTTCTTCTTTCCATCACCCATTCACATCCTCCTGCCCTCTTTGACGCTCTTGTCTGCCCTTACGCTGTCTTTTTGTGGCCACTGAATGACACCTTGAAATCTTGTGTTCTTCGCTGGACTAAAAGGTGCTCATGGGTAAACTTTCCCTTGAGGTCTTGTGTGTGAGGTCCTGAGGTTCACTGCATCGGAGTTGCAAAGAGGAGTTTGTAGAGTGTTTTAGCAAGAGGGAGAAGCTTTGATCAAAACCACTCGGCACATCTGGATGCTTACCATGCAGTTCGGGCGAGTACAGCTTGAATGAATCAACTTTGTTGGGTTACTAATGGGAGTAAAAGAGTGGGAAAGTCAAGGTGAGGTGTTACGTTTTGGGGAGTTTGCTTTCGGTGCCAGTTGATAATTGAACAACCTCACCTATTTCACCTTTTTTATAGAGAGAAATTCATGATTGGAAGACCCTTACAAATTTGAGGCATGCTTGTGATGCTAAAGGTTTAATCTTTTATAAGGTTTTATTCTCAACCTCTAAACCAAATCTGACTTTACATGTGAGAACCAAACAAGTAGTTAAATGCTTGTTTTTATTGCTTCTTACAAACAAAATGTGTACTTTATTGCAATGCAATGAAGGGATAAAGAGTCGTGTTGCTTCTTACAAAGCGCCTGTTGAGCATGAGCATTTGACCAGTGACACCAGTGTCCATTTCATGAAAGTACGAGATTAATGGTTAGGCAGTAGCATGGCTTTGTTTCTCAACCTAACCCTCATTTTATCACCATGGGCTGAGGTAGCAGTAGCAACAAAAGCTGTCAGATAAAGGTAAATGATAGGAACAGGAGCCATTTCACTTGTATACAACAAAGACTCAGTGGCCTGTAAACAAATAAAAACAATCCTACCTCAAACACACTGCAAATCATGAAATTCACTAACCTCTTGTGGATTTGCTAAGGTTGCGTGAAGTCTATACTTTCTTTTTCTTTCATTAAGAAGCATGAAAAGAAACATGAATGTCGCTAAAGCTTGGAGAATACATTGCCAACCACGTGAGCATGAAGAAAATGAAATGTCTTTCCTTCTTCAACCTGCTCTTGTGTTGTTCTCTTTTCTGTTTGCCCATCTGTTACACTTTAAACAGACTTTTATTGTGTCTCAGTTTAATTGGCGCTGGTGTTTCATGCTCAGCGCTCTGTGTGAATGGTGTCCCATGCTGCGGGTTGATTTCAGGGCTGAACAGGCCCAGTCTGCTCTGCATGTGCAGAATATTCCTTTAACCAAAGCTGCTGAGTGTGAGTGTCTGACGGTCATCAAAGCGAGGCAGTAAAGGAGGGGAGAGGGTTTAATAGTACACATATTTCCAGTTTTTCAGCGTCCCGGGACATTGTTGTGGTCTATCTGCAGCTGTTTATGGAAAAACAGGAGGAGAGTTTCTTTGCCCTCAGTCTTCTGTGTTGTGCTGACAGTTCAGTGTGGTTGGGGCATGTTAGCAATCAACATTCAGTTCTTGCCTAACAAGGGGCTAAATTAAAATCACATTCGCTCCGACATTTCTCTGCTGGCTTTGGAAGAACTAATGTTTCTCCTCTGCTAATTAGCCCTGGAGTGGCTGAATCGCATTGTCTTCGATGCTCAGTCAAAGTACAAAGCCTGGCTGAAGAGCCTCTGAGCCTGGCCCCATGCCCAGAGCTGCTCTCACAAGCAGCTGAAAAAATCATGAATCAATTTTAGGGTTTACCTTTTCACACAGTCTTTAACAAATCGGTTGGTGTGATGTCTTGAACAATGAGGTGGTGTTAAGACGGAAAACTTTAAAGAGCAGAGGTCACAGTGAACACTGTGGTTGTACCGCGTTGTCAACACTAGATGGTGCTGTTTGCCTTGAAGCTCAAAACCAAAGTGGAGGTGAGTGTTTGTCCCTAATGATATTGTCTACATGCCAGTTACTCTAGTGATTCTATTGCCAACAGGTTTCATAGGCTTCACTCCACTAAAAAAGCATTTAATAAAAAAATCTGCCTCGTCCTTTGTGTCCCCCTCTCTCCTCTTCCATGTGACTGGCAGCGCCCCATGTCCTCTCCTTTGCCTAGTGTGTCCTTTGTTCATTGGCCAGCTGAATCCGAGCCCTGTCCTTATCTTTGGGTCTTTGTGTGTGTTAGATTCCCTTCCTTCCTCTCCGTCTGTCCAGAGTTGACCTGTTATTTTGCTTTTGAATCTCAAATGCTGTATCAGCATGATGAATGAGGGGTTTGTCTCATCTTCAGAGGCTTGTTGAACTGACTGTTTACAGTAAATATGTTCCTGTCACTGTTTGCCACCCTAACCCAGACTCTGCCAGTGAGATGGTCAGTTGTTAGGTTTGCTGTCTTTATTTGATGTACTGTGATTAAAGTTTGTACCATGTGTGCCAAAGGTCTGACAGAGCCTCTGTTTTGTTTTCAACCAGTCCTCCAACCTGAACAACCACACAGGTCGTTTTGTTCAGCCCTTTGATACGATCCACAGGAGTGGGGACCGAAATAGCACCCTTACGGCAGCAAGCGTACCGGACCTCGGTTGTCACGGCTTCAGTAGTAAACACACAGCCTGTATCAACAGCAGCATACCTACCTTCATCGCCATGGTTACTTTAATAAGGTTTAGGCAAAAAAACTACTTGGTTAGATTTAGGAAAAGATGGTGAGGTGATTTTGAATTAAAATAAGTACTTCATCGACATTAGACGATCTTTGTTGTCATGGTTACAATATAAACTGCTGGTTTCATATGGGAATCGAACACCGCTCTCCTGTGTCCATATTCCTGTTTTGTAGACCGACCCATCCATCCACCTCAACATCCTCCTAATGTGGATTTTGTCGCTCTATATACTACGTCACAGCACTCTTCCCTTTGCTCCTGTCGTAATTACTTCTACCATTAGATGTCGCCTAACAACAAAACATCACAATGGGTCATAATAACCTGCTGCATAAACGACCTATGGGCTCGTTTTTTTTGTTTGTTTTTTTACAGGAGGACAGTGCCTTTGGTTTTTAGCCATGGCAGTGTCGGTTCATCTGTCAGTCCACCACTTCGGTCCAGATTGAAATATCTCAACAATTATTGGGTCGATTACCTTGTAATTTTTTACAAACATTAATGGTGCACAGAGGATGAATATTATAGGCTCTGATAATCCCTTGACTTTTCTTGTAGCGCCACCAGCTGGTCAAAGTTTTCACCTAATCTCAGAGATTGATTGACACAAAATGTGAATTTGAACAGGTTCATAGGAGATTAATGCTCTTCCCCTGACTTTTCCTTTAGCATCACCATAAAGTTGACGTTTGAGGTTTTGAGTGAAATGAGTATCTACATACATACTGGGTTCATCCAGTAGTTTATTATGGTGTATATGAGGCCACAGGTTTTATGAAAAGGTCTTTCTGATTATTTGTGTTTAGCCAGTTTGTGTATATTGGAAATCTATTTTGGGGAGATTGAGCACCGTCAAAAATCTTAATGCCAGGGTACTTAAATGGGTTTCACCCACTGGGCTCTTCCATGAAAAGGAAGTTGAATTTCATGGCTCCAGGCACAAGCATGCAATTGGCACTCCCTCTATTTCACACAGTTTACTTGTCATGAGGAGAACTGTCACCATCACTTGTCACTAGCTTGTGACCAGACAATGCCTTCTGTGGCACAACAGGAACTACAGTCTGAGAAAACAACCATAGCAATGTCATGAGGGCTTACTTTAACATGGAGACTAACTATTTAAAGTAAAGCCTGTATTACAAACTGTGGGCGAAGAAGTTTGAAAATGTGGGCATTTAGGGGAGGTGTAAAGAAAGATAGTATTTGGTTGTGTTATGGGAAATGTAGGATCCAGCCTCTGTTGACTTGATTTTGACTGCTCTTTCTTACTTAATAGTTTGGGTGATTTTACATTGGGTGGAATAAACTTATTTTAGCATATATTTATGCATATTTTGTGTAATATAGGGCAACCCATTTCCATAATCACTAAATCTCAAATATTTTACAGCTAATTGATGTGTTGTTTAAATTTTGAGATAAATCCAGAGAAAAAAGAATAAAAAAATTGAATAATGATTTTTCGTTTGAGCACAAATCTAAGGTGTTGTGACTCTACCAGTTGATTTAACATAAACAAATCAGCCATGGCTCTGCCTGTGCAGAAATGCAAAGACTCGTGTGTGGGTTGAGCAGAAGCATTTATTTACAGTGACTTTTTATAACTGCGATTCCACCATTTATTACTTTTAACTGTAAATTCAGAATAACTTTTCCGTCTTCTTTCGTCTTACCTTCCCACTGCCCCTGGTTTGACTGGCCTCTTCACCGCCACTTGTAACTTTTGGTCATTTGATTGATCTGCCCTGGCGTTGATGTGAGTGGGAAAGCACCGTTCTAAATTTATCAGCCACCTACCCACCCACCCACCCCCCCGCCCACCCCTTGGGTTCATGCCTACTGTGGATCTAGCCACAACACATGTGCTAAAGCAGGGTTGTAGATAGAAAGTGGGTGGGAGTTGTGGGGGGGCCTGTGGACCTGTCAGTCTATCTTTATGTCTCAGTAGTCCTGTCCCACAAGCCCCCAGAGCTCTGACCTTCCACAGGACTGTAGAACCACTAGGCTGAAAAAACAAGAGACTTTAAACTGACTTCTTACTGAACCTACCTGAACCACTTCAACCTGAAGACTCAATGGCTCTCTGAGAAGAAAACCTACATTAAGAAGGTATGTTGCTTTCATTTGATGACTGACTACAGGTCTAGATCTCAGAGTTGTTGAGTTGTTGACTGACATTGGAGGTTAAACATTGTGCTTTAATATTCCTTTTTTTATTGTTTTTGTATCAATTAGATTAAATGTTGGATGGTTTAGGGTTGATGCCAAAAGATTGCTAATGTTTTAACGACAAACATAAAGAAACGTTTAAGAAAAATGGTCTAAAATGTACTTTTTTTAATAACGGTTATGAGAATTTCATTACACTCTGGTTAATTTGAATGTTTCTGTCAGGTCCAGGCTGGATTCTGCATTTTCTCCTAGAAACAGCAACAAATTACAGCAAACTCTCCTTGTTTCAGTCACTGATGACACGCTCAGTTATTTTTGTTAAAATGTGGGTTTGGTAGATTCTCCTGACTGCCATTGAAAAACTGGATATTCATGCTTCCATAGCTGTATTTATCTGTGTGCATGTGAGCTGAGGAAATGAATGGTCTAAGAAAGATTAGGATTTTCATGGCTGCTGAGCTTCTCTATGTGTGATTCATTCAGTGGTGAGTGAGTGAGTGAGTGACTGAGTGAGTGAGTGACTTGTCGGGGAGACTACAGTTGTTCATTGTGCTGCACCTGCTCTCGCTCTGTCAGGACATCAGACAGAAATAGAGAGCTGCCTAACAGGGCAACACACACACACACACACACACACACACACACACACACACACACACACACACACACACACACACACACACACACACACACACTAAACATTTTACACGTGTTTTTCCAGTTATACAAGCCTTGTCTTTAATCATTGCTCATGTTCATTTTGTTTTTTTCTGGACACCCAAGATTTCAAATACATGCTGTTATGTAACTGTAGCCTCCAGTTACTGTGTGAACATTTTGTTATTTTTATTTTCAAAGAAAGAATACCAGAACAGGATGTAATGGTGTTGTTTAAGTGTTTAGAATAACTCCAGATTCATGCTGCTGTATGCATCATTTAATCATGATGCCCTGAGCTATGAGTTTATTTTTACCCTCTGCTCCAAATATACACGAGCCCTAGTTCAGAGTTACTTAATTGGCTGAGGTCTGATCTGGTTTCTGGAGCGGGAGGAGGTGAAGCCGAACGGTGATGTTGTGACTGTCTTGTGTTTCACATTGTCAGTGTTTGACTGTCACTCAGGTTGTGTCACTGTCACTTTCCTCAGCTGTTTGTCATGGTGTCAGACTGCAAGTGGTGGTGGGGGATCGCCGTGATTTGATTGGCTGAGATCCAGAGCAACTAATCTCTTACTAGGGTTGAGAGGAAGTGCAGTGTGTTCATGTGTCAAAGTATCAATGTGTCTGTGTTGTGTCTGGGTCCAGGTGATCATTGGAAGAGCTACAGTCGGTGTGTTTTATTTCCCTTTGAGCTCAGCCTCTGATGGCTTATTCACCTGTAAAAATAGATGATTAGTTCAGTCTATCATGAGCTGCTCCATCAAATGACACTTTAGCTGTGAGGAAGACCTACAGCAGTGTGTCTGCAGCCTTCACAGAATAGAGAGACATGAGCCTATATGTGGATTAATGTCTGACTGATAGAAGCACCATGACTAAACATGTCTCATGCTGCTGTTCAAACCCTCATCCTCTTGTCAACACTCGGGGTCGACTAAACAAAAGGCGGACGAGTTACTTTGTTTTGTTTACTGTTCTGTCACCATAGACAGACATCCGCCCAGTGTATCATCTTAGTTTTCTTTGTGGTAAATTAATTTAACCCCATTTAATAAGCTCAGCCATCTAGCTATGATATATATGTATGTATGTATATGTATATATTCATGTGTGCATATATGTGTTTATATGTGTGACCGATCACCTTAAAACTGATCACCTGTGGTAAGTCTGGTGTCTGCAGTTGAGAAGTGTGTAGCACTGTGTAGTGTAGTCCTGCCTCCCACATTGTGCAATGCGGCGGCGTGCAACAGACCACCAAAACAAAGCAACATGTCGGCCGTGTAGAACTTTTACAAAGTGTGTGAGGCTGATATAACGTACGCCATCTGCAATGCATGACAAAAATGATCGGGATCGGCCGTGGATCGGGCGATCTCACTCATAGATGATCGTATCGGTATTGGCAGCAAAAAAAATGTGATTGCGGCATCCCTAATATGTATAGATATATTTCCATTGTTGATTAATGTGTTGAGTGTTCTTTAATCACTTGTACATGAAATGTCAAAAAATGGGGAAAAACATACATTCAAAGCTTGCAACAGGCATCGGTTCCCCAAAACCTTAAGGACCCTGAAGGTCCAAGGTTTACTGTCTGGTTTGTGGTAAAGTGGCAAAAGTTAACTAAAATAGTTAACATGGTAAATATTTTACCTTCGTAATATTAATATGTTTACATTGTCATTGTGAACATGCTATTATGCTAACATTAGCATTTCGCACTGCTGTGCATCAGTACAGTCTCACAGAGCCACTAGCATGGCTGTAAACTGTTAGACAGCTTATTCTGAGGCGCTGTATTTCGGTTGATGTTGTGTTTACTGTATCTGCATATTCCTAAACACTTTGTGTTAAATTGTTTGGCCTTTTTTGTAAACCTCAAGTTGATATGGCTGTTTTAAGAAACTGTTGCTTATACACATTCAGCACACAAAGAGCAACATTAGCATTAATTCTTCTGTTTTCCTGATGAGTCCAATTTTAAACATCCTTCTCCTCGTAGCTCTGCTTTGTTCTTTATCAGCTGCATCTAAAAAGGCAACAGGACATGCATACATATTATTTGGGGCACTCATTTGTGCCCCAGGGCCACTTCCAGGAGCAGGTGGGCTAATTCTGGCCCTACTGTCCGATATCAAAGATATATTAGTTTACATTGATTCTATGGAATACAAGAAATACATTTCAGAAGGTAGAACAAGCAAATGTTACTGTATCTGGATCCTCGTCCAACAGTTTGGAGACATGGACCTGTTCCAGGCTTTATGGAAGCGCCCAGGAGGTTTAGCCCTGGTGGTCTTACGTGGCGGGTCTTAAGTGCGTACGTATTTCCTCCTCCATGACAGCTTTTCCTTTATTTTAAACCCACAAGTCCCAGTTTGAAATCTAATTAGTGGTGATTTATGATGAGCCACTAATAGCATGTAGGACTTTGAGCTGGGGTCTCTGCCCCTGGCATTGACCTCAGACTTGAGCTCCGACATGAGCTGCTATCACTGATGCATTGTAGACTATGCATAGGTGTTCATTTTGTTACAGTCAAACCTCCTCAAAAATGGGAGGGAACAAATGCAAAATAAAATATTTATAAATAAATATAAGCTCCTCTCACTATCTATTTAGTGACAGCATATGCCTTTGCACTTTCTTTCTACCCAGAATCCTACGGTCTTAGTCATATTTGATGTTCTCCAAACCGCAGCTCTGGCGTTAAAAACCAGCAGCAGAGTGACATGTTGCATGTTGACTAGTGTTTGGACCCTCCCTGAGATCTGCCTCTATTTTGCATAAAGTCTGGCTGGACTCTGCAGCTTTTTTCTGTTCAGGCGTTGGATGAACTGAACTTCATTGTTCGGTTTAGTGGATGAAAGGTAGCTGGAAGAAAAGAACAAAAAAAGATAGAGAGCAGACCACCGCTCCGGGAGACCGTTCTGCCAGCTCTCTGTTGACAACCTGTCAACAAGTCTTTGTCGATAGACCCCTGAGCAATTAATATAACCTTGGATAGGATGTAACAGTGGAAAGGAGAAATCATTATGGTTTAGAATTGTTCTGTGAAAAGAAATCCAAAGAAAATCTGTAAATTTGAGGAGAAAGAAGGTCACATGATCACGTGCGGCATATATGAAGTCGACAATGACAATGGAAGCAGATTTACCATTGAAACAATATCTTCTTGATTCCAGACACAGACAAAAGCAGTCCATCAATTTTACTGGGTGAAATGTCGACTGCTGTGGCTACCGCGCTAAACAAACTAGCTCATGAGTTGGTTGAAGAAACTGTTTCCAGCGTTTAATGTTTCCAGTTTTTATTTATATAGCACCAAATCACAGAAATTATCTCAAGGCACTTTTCAAATGGAGCAGGTCTCGACCATACTCTTTATAATATTATTTACAGAGACCCAACAGCACTTGGCGACAGTGGGAAGGAAAAACCTTCTTTTAGGAGACGGAAACCTCGAGCAGAACCGGACTCAGGGTGGGCAGCCGTCTGCCCTTTTTAAAAAGGCTCTTAAATGTGCACTTGATGGCTACATACATGATATGATGCTAGACGGAGGCTAAAGCTGCATGTCCAAGGGAAAAAGTCAGCGTCCTTACAATTTGAATATTCATGTAGGAAGAAGAAACAGTATTATTCTTTTCATTGGAGCTTGGAAGATGCTCGGGTGTAACACTTGTTTATGGGTGTAGGTAGTAAGCTGGTTAGAGAGACTGAAAAAGAGATGCCATCTTCCATTTCTGGTGGCACGGTAGTGCAGTGGTTAGCACTGTCGACTCACAGTTCAAAGCCTGCTGGCCGGCTGGAGCCTTGCTGTGTTTGCATGTTCTTGGTTAATTGGCATAGGTGTGAATGTGCGTGAATGGTTGTTGGTCTGCCTGTGATGGACTGGTGCCCTGTCCAGGTTGTTACCCCACCCTCACCTAATTTCAGCTGGGAGGGGCTCCAGCCCCCTGTGACCCTGAAAGGATAAGCAGTATAGCTAATGAATGAATTAATCTTCCGTTCTCTTTAAATGCAGAGTATTATAATAGTGTGATGCACACAGCTTTAACATGTTGATGCTGCTGTCCAGAGGGGCAGTTTAGCCAAAGGTCAGTTTCTAACTTCTCTGGCTGATCAAATGTTCTTAACTGATCAACCATAATGAATGAGTACCTATGCCATTGATAATATTTATTCAGGAGTAGCAGACCTGCACTCTGGAGCTCATAGTTCACTGAGTTCCCAGCTCTTACTCTGGAAATAGGTGCATCCTGCCAGGCACTGATCATTGCAGCTACATTTGGTTTAGTTCACCGATGGCAGCCTCCACTCTGCTGGCTCACCTCACACGACATTGACTCTGGAGGGAAATGAGAGACACAAGCTTTCCACTAGCGTCTCTATCCCTTTAAGTGTTCCCGTCCTGCAGAATGACAGTTCTTGGGAAGGTGTCCGCGGCGCCTGGGGATGGAAACGCATTCCCTGGCAAGCCGGATCGATGAGGAATTCTGGTGCTGTAGCTTTCTCTCCTGACCAGATGTGCTGTGTATATTACATTGAAACACACACAGCTGAGGACTCTGTGTGTGTGTGTGTGTGTGTGTGTGTGTGTGTGAGAGAGTGTGTGTGTGCTCACTTCTTCAGGGCTTAGTTTGAATCAGATCGTGCAGATGTGTTTCACCATTTTCATGTGCATCACATGCCTCAGGGGTCATATCATCACCGAGGAACAGATGGTGCTATATTGGCTTATATAATTACAAATTAATCATGATTGCAATTATGTTTATGGAAAGTGTGCAGTCCACTCACTGTTAGTGTTTTAGTTAAATACCTATTCAGGAGCAGGAAAAGTCATAAAAAGTAATAAAAATCAGCATGACAAATGGTTTTTGGAATTGTACCCTGCATTTTTTTGTCTGTTTTGTTGTTCCAGTACTTTTTATTCCCATGGATAATTGGATAAAAGTGTACAAAATGATTTCAAATGTTCTCAGCAACCTTGATGAAAGAAAACTTTAATAGCAAATGTCATATATCGGCGTCTGCAACATAGTCGCAAAGCAATTTTTCACCAACATGCCGCATTTAAACGGGAACAAATTGGTCAAAGGGTCGTCAGAGAACAGCTGCTTCGGTAGATCAGAATGCAAAGAAAAAACGATGTTGAAACGATTTGTCAATTTATCATCCACCAAGAGATGAAAGCCACAACTCCACATCCTTTCATTGGGGGTTTCCAAAAGGCTTTGTGGAAAATTAATTTCATTCAAATTTTCAGAGCCACCCCAGTCCTGCAAGTCATTGAACGCGAGAACGTTGACGTAACTGAGGCGTATCTGATGCCCAGGGCCAGATTTAAGCTCTGTGATAGGCTGAGAGGCACACACAGCGCTGGACCTCTTGGAGCAGTGCACTTGGAGTCTCCGAGTCCCCTACTTAACACCTCTTATCTGTTTTATTTTGGAAAACCATGCCGAGCTGTGTATCTGTGTGTTAATACACTATGCAATGGCCGGAGAAGGTCATTCTTGTCTATTTTCGGTGCGACTGTAAAGTTTCAAAGACTTGAGGCAGTTAAAAAGAAGTTGATAATGAGGTTTGAAGATCTTGTCCCAGAGTGTCTCTGGAAGTTTGAGGCCTGTCATATCTGACCTCAGAGGCCCTGCAGGGGTCATGGGGCCACTAAAGCTATAGATGCACAATGGTATTTAAGCGAGCTAGCTAACTCTGTTAACACTTTACATTTATGAAAAGACAAATTAGCCTGAGCAGATTTCAAAATGGAACACTGGTTTGTATTACTGTCATCACTTACTGGTTAAATGACGGTTCAGTTGCTTTCATCTTGTATCAGCTTCTCTCTATTTTTTATAAGATGTCAAATCTTTTTTGGGCATTTTTGCTTTAATTTGATAACAGACACAGAGCTGCATCATGTAACAGAGGTTCCTGAACAAACACAAACTGGGAACACTGCGGTTATGTGGTATATCCCTGAACTAGTTAGCTGTCAGGATGCTCTGTCCCTCTCTTTGTAATGGGGAACTACCAGGAAACAGAGTAGCATAAGAACAACTGTTTTTAATATTTTTCACTTTCTGACGTATTCGGACAATCTCCTCACTCCTGTGCTTGCATGTTTTTGTCGTTTATTCTAAAATTATACTTCTGGTATCATACAATCCTGCAGTTATCCATCTGTGTGTTTACAAACAAAGTGGAACAGCTCTGCTGGAACTGGAACAGGATCCGTGTGAGCGATTCGATACCGATTCAAATTCAGTATCCAGATTAAATACCAACGCTCAAGTTCAAAACATCAACTCCATATTCGATTCACTGACTTGTTTGCAAAGAGCATTTAGTTTCTTAACATACTCTTTGAAGGTCAAAGGGCACATAGAAGAATCTGTTTGCTTCATACTGAAATCCCATCATGCCTTGTAAAGGACATCAAACAACATTGCAAATGGAGTTTTAACCTCAGTCTTCCTCCCTCTACCTCCCTTTGTGTGTGCATATGAATATCTTTACCTTTCATTCTCTACCCCCCCAGTCCTAATTTATGGCCATGCTGCAGAGGCTCAGGCTCTGTTATGTGTCTGCAGAGACGGCTTCGCCGCGCGCACTGGATCCCTGCGCCGCTCTCTCGCCAGACAAGACGGATATCTTTCCTAGGGGACGCCATAAATCTGGACTTTTATTTCTAAGAGGGCTGTGAAAGAGCCCAGAGCAGGAGACGAGCCTTGTTAATACGTATTTCTCTTCCTCTTTCTCAGTGTTTCCTCTCTTCTCAAAGATTTTCCGACCGTGAAGGTGATGCGGCCATTAAGGACTCTTCTCCTAGCAGACATGTCGGGATGCCTCTGTGCGCTGGAGGTCATTTTAAGTGCAAACATGGACTGTCTGGAAGTGTTTATCTAATAATGACCCACTGACTGGCTGCACATGTGAGCTTGTCCAGGCTGAAATAGCACCCACTCTGATTGTGTAGCTGACTGAACATCTGGGGGGATGATTAGTGGAGAGGTGTGGCTCTGTTATTATGATGTTAAACAATCTGCCCCGCTCTCGGTGCTGTTAAATTTCAAGATCCTCAAGTGGCTTTTTACATGTCAGCTTACCAATATATCAGCCTGACAATGACATGGCCATTATAATTAACATTTTATTAACTGGTGTGATCACTGACATGATGTCACACTTTACTTTCAGTGCGTACACGTCAATTAATACATCAGTCGGTCACTTTCCTCTCACACTGCAGCCGAAAGTTCAACTGCTTTATCCCCTCAACTGCTAATGAATCTACTTTAAGTCCAAACATACAAACTGACAAATCTGCCAACAGGGTTTGAAATGAAATTTTCAGCTGTGTCCAACAATTCGACCTCAACTGATTTCAGCTGTTTTTAGCTTTTATCCTTCCATTGATTTCTAATGCTTTCAGCGATTAACACCTCAGCTGTTTTCAGCTTTTACACTTCAGCTAACACCTCAGCTTCTTTTAATACTGCCACTGCCTTTTTTTCACATTTAGGTAAAGTAATCTAAACATTTCCGTAAGCATTTGCAGAAAATAAAGGATTATAAACTGTTAAAAAGAGAAGTGTTCTTCATAGCCAAATTAGCTGTAAACTCTCTCTCTCTTTAAGATTTTGCATAATCATTCGCAGGACTCTATTAGAGTAAACACTCAGCTGGTTTCCCTCAGCATGTTTGAAGTGTGGTTTCCCATTTGACTCCCATTTGGCCGCGATGCTCTCATTCGTTACATCTGCTGCAGAATAGTTGCTAATTATCACTTTAATATGTAAGCACAGGGCTGATAACCAAATAAATGCCATTTCCTTTAAGTGCATACTTTTGCTTCTGTACATGCTTTGTTTGTTTATATGCATGCTTCCTCTCTGACGGGCCTATAATACTGTCGCAATAAAGCCCACAATCCACCACAAAGATTAGAGAACGAGAGGAGCGTTGCGTCATTGCAGCGACCTGTACGGTCTTGCCCTTTTTTTTTGGCAGTGAGGTCTCATCATTACTAATAACAGGGTAGATGGTTTTGAAGGTCTGATGTCATCCCTGTAGCAGATGAGCTAGAGAAGCAAAACATTACATATAGTACAAGTCAGACTGCCAGATGGTAGATGGTGGTAGGTGCAGAGGTGTCCTGTAGGTAGGTTGTAGGAGAGGGAGAGGAAAGCATCTGAAGTTGCAGTTAATTTTTAAGGAGCTGAAGTGTTAGTTGAAGGCACTCTATGGGCTTCTTTAGCTCATTTATTTCTTGAGGTAAAATCCACCTTTCAAAAAAAAGTTACATTTAAACTTCTCGACTTTTGCATTCACCACTGTAGACGATCAAATAATCATCATTTAATACTTTACTTTGTGATTCATCACTCGTCCGTCTGGCAGCGGTCGGTTAGACCCTTGAGGCGAGTGCTGAGTTAAATGTTGGGTGCAGGTAGTGCTCTTCCCGTCTCCTCACCCCCAGTGTGAATTTTGAAGTTTATGATGTGTGTTTGTGTGTGCGTGCATGCGTGTGTGTGCTCAGCCAGATGAGATCATCTCAGAAAAGGATCCAAACATGCCACCTCTGAAGTTCACACAACCCCAGTCTCTCAGTCGGCCGCATCTTGACACACCTGTGCAGACCTTTGACGGCGAGGCCCGACAGATTTATGTGATTTGACAAACGTTACGATGTGATTAAAACCTGTACTGTTCTGCGTTGGTGCTTTTGAAGTGCTCCAACAACCTGGCTTAGATTTAGAATACGTTTAGAAGAACTCCGCTGAGATGCGTGTATTCTGGAAAAGGCAGCAGGCTTTTTCTGATCGCTTCTCTTGCCTTGGCTAACATTTGCGAGCGCTTCCATCCATGAATCTGCTTTACGTTGACGCCTGCGTGTTTGCCGGTGACAGTTTTTGCTCTGTGTGCAACAGAGAGATAAGATACCGCTCGCTGTTTTCCCAGCAGCGCCTGAAAAGTGGAGTCGGGCTCTGCGCCAGCCTCCCTGCAGTGCCCTCTCAGTACAATGATAAGCACGTCATCTTCACATTGATGTATAGATGAGGTGTGTGTGTATAATGTGTGTGCAAGCGCTTTCATTATCACACTAGGAAATGGTTTTATGCACACCATGACTCACAGGGAACATCGGTCTGTGTGGAACACACTGACGAGTGTGTTAATAGGAGGAATGAGAGATTGCATCTTTTTTTCAGCTGCTCGAGAAAGAACCAAAGTGTTAGCATTTTGATTCTCAGCAAAATGCTAACACAAATGAACATGAATGAACCTCAGTGTGGCTCCCTGTGTCTTTCTCTTCCTGACTCTGTTTGACTGAATCTCTCTTACCTTCTCTCTCTGCCCCTCCCTCTTCCCTCTTTCTCTCTCTGCATGCTGATCCTTTTATTTTGTCCCTGCTGAGAGATGACTGGAATTTCTCATCTGGCTGAGAGGGTGATTTTAACTTTCTCCTCTTCCCCTGCTCACTTCATTACCCCCCACCCCCCGACCCCCCCTTCTCCTCTGACGCTCTGCACCGGTTTCTTTGGCATCCCACTCGAGTGTGTGAGCCAAGGGAAAGGCAGCACTCTCCTGGGACACTCCTAACTATCTGTCTCTTCTTCCTCTGCGCCTGTGAGGCTCATTCTGTAGCATGCAGGACACTCTGTAGTAGGGATGGGGCCTAATTTGCTTGCTTTGGCTAATGAGCTTAGCCCGTGCTGAGCAGCTTTCAGCCCTCCAGGTTGTTATTGTTGTAGTGGGCACTGGTTAGCCGTCAGTGGTTAGCGAGAGGAACCAGAGCAGAGGAGTGGATCTGAGAAGAGGCAGAGCTGCAGCCACAGCTCCACCACTCCTCTGTTTACCTACCAGGACCACCTCTGCTCGTACCGGCACTGCGGCTGGGACGTCTCTCTCTTGCTCTCTCCCCTCCCTCCCTCCCTCCTCTGCCTCTCTCTAACACTACCTGACTCCCTCCTCTCTCTCTCTGTCTGTCCCGGAGCCCTGACAGACTGTTTTTGTAGCTGCATCATCTTTTAGGCAGCTGCCCCTCTTTCTACCCTTCCTTTCCATCTCCTTCACTTCTCCTCTCTGTCTTACCCTCTCCCCTGACTTTGTTGCCAAAATGTACCGGAACCCTTGGATCTCGAATTACCTGACTCATGTCAAGTTTTGCAGCCAAGGTAAGGAAACGACTCGGGGCTGTTTGGCTCAGGGGCAGAGCTGAGATTTGAAGCTCAGGCTGGAAGCTTGGGGACAGGTTACTCTGGTTGTGGATCTGGGAATCTGAGCTCTTGGAAGTTGGCAGGCGACAAACTGCAGACTCCCTTCCTCTCTGCTCGCTGTCCTGCTTTCTAGCCAGCTGTCCTCGCACTGCAGCTGTAGCCTCCAAGGACACTACGTAGCACAGATAAGGGACTCTTAGCGGTGCAGGGGGCTGTTGCAGCTATTTCTGTGCTCCACAGCTATTTGTACTCAGAAGTGTAGTTGCATGTGTTGATGTATGTCTACATTAATTGATGTGAATTTGTGGCTTAAAAACACAAATTCATTTGATTACCAACATTAAGAATCTCTTGGTGACCTCAATTTACTCTCATCACAGTTTTTAATCATAATAAATATCCAGTCATATAACTAGCTACAATTGGCAATTAATTGAAATCCATCAATCTAAATGTAATTGACATGATCATCAGATTCATGCTTATGTCAAAATATGAATCTATAAAGATAACAAAAGCTGTCAGTTCTTGTCCCACTGTAGGATTGTATGCCATTATGTTATGTCACTTTTTTATCTTTGTTTTGCTTCACCAAAAAAAAAAAAAATTATGGGTTCAAGAAAATCAGCAAAAATCTGCAGCATTGACCAATAGTAATCTGTCTTGACAGTGCATTTTCTAGGGAACTGAAAGCCGGAGAGTCCAAGCGTAGAAAGTTAATCAATGTTTTTTAACCCTCCCTATGTGGGAGCATGAGATGGTACAAACAGGACTTTTGAATTACTGCTCATCCGCTCTGTCCTGTTAGCCACAAAGCTAATGAGTTTAAAATGACTGAATGACAGTTAGCACCATCTCTGTTAATTTTTTTTAATCCTCTGTCAGAAAGGATTTAGTCTTAAATAGCTAGTTCGAACTCTACTGAGTTAACAGCAGGAAAAATAGAAAAAAGCTTGGAGGACTATTGTGGGTGCTAGCATTAGACCGCTAGCAACATTATTTCACCAACTAGCCCTTTGAGTCGTCATTACGTCATCAAGCTTCAAGAATCACGTATGCAGAGATGCACGGACTCATTCTGCTGTGTCATCTCCTGGTGTGAGCGAGTCTGTCGGACCAAAGTGAGTCAGCGCGAGACAGGAAATATTGTGTGCGAATGTAATAAAAACATATTAATGGTTACATTAATTGTCACTTTATAGATGACATTATCCAGCCGTAGTGTGCGCAACCTTTTGAAATAGATGATTATGCACCAGGTCCATGTCTGCTTCTCTGCGAGTGCCTCTCATTCCCCCCCTTCTCCGTAATGCTCTCTGAGTGAGAGCTGAGTGTTGAGAACTGGCTTCTCCATGCTTAACTGGCTGGGAATCCACAACAGGTGGCCCACGGTTTCAGGCTTTTATGCGAGCATGAAGTCTGGTTTGAGGGAGAGTGTGTGTGTGTGTGTGTGTGTGTGTGTGGTGTGGTGTGTGTGTGTGTGTGTGTGTGTGTGTGTGTGTGTGTGTGTGTGTTGTGGTGTGTGTGGTGTCGTGTGGTGTGTAGTGTTGGGTTTGTGTGTTTGTGTGTGTGTGTGTGTGTGTGTGTGTGTGTGTGTATTGAAGCTTGTTTGAGGGGGGTGGATGTGACAGTGTAGCTGTTCTCTGTTTCCTCCCCACAATTGAATCTGAGGCTGAGCTGCTTGTATACTCATTGTTATTAGTTTTAAAGACATAATTGGCTTATTGTCACATCCTTTTGTTAAGTCCACTGTTTCTAGTCTGGGTCTCTCCTCATTTCTGATTCTCCATCTGTTTTTTTTTTTGTTAATGCTTTGCTTCTTAAGCCTCTCTCAACTCCAGTCTCCCAGCAGGCAGGGTGAAGGCAGAGGAACTGGGAGACTGGGGGGTGGGGGGTGGGGCGTTGGGGGGGTTAAGGGTTAAGACTTCCACATGCACGCATACACATGGAGTGTGATGTAATGCAGACAGTTAAAGAGTGACACGCTTCCTTTTGGGCGCGCTGTAATCCCAGGAATCGAAGTTAATCCTGTATCCCAATTTGGACATACGCTCAGTCCCTGATGCCTCTTTGGTCCCACACCGGGTGTTTTCATATGTTAAGACATGATGTAATCATGCTGTTGTTGATTGATTGAGGCCTAGCACCTACTCCAGGTTTCTTGTGAATGAGCCCCTCTTTATTTGTAGCTTGTTAAAGCGGTGCGGTTTGACCTCAGCCTCAGGTTAAAGTCGCGTCTATCAGAGCGGAGCATTCCCAAAGACAGGTTAGTTTCTCTGTGGACAGACGGTGTTTTACACTCTTTGTGCTCCACACCTTTGATACCTTCACATAAAAGGCTTTGCTCACTTCAGAGCCTGAATGACACTCCACTGAGTCATGAAATCATTTCATCCCTATGTTTCATCAGCGTCAAGCCGCTTTTACAGCCTCATCAACACACACGGGGCACGGTGCGGAGGAATTCCTGGCGCATTCCCTCTCGGCTATAGCAGCCATAGTGTTTCTGTAGATTACAGCCAGCATCAAAGGCTCTGTCACATCTGTGATCATTGTGGAGGTTTTTGTCGGTGTCTGGAAGGGGAGGGGGCGGTGATGGCTCACATGCCATTACATATAGGCTGTATGAGGTGTAAAAAGTGTACAGGTCTGGGTTTGTTGAGAAGTCAATATGTTGGACCTGACAATAGCCACAGCTGCCCCGCGGGACAGATGCTTTTATTACTTCAAGCTAGCAGCTAATTAACCTTTACATTGGCATCTGGTTTTGTTTCACACTCTTACTTAAAGGTAAATTCTGGTATATGTCAACTTCTGTGTTCTCATATTTTTGATTCTTTATGACTAGTGCTGCACAATTAATCTAATAAATATCGCAGGAGCTGCAATTGAGTTTTTTTATTATGAAGGTAAAATGTATCACAACATAAACACAGAGATGCCTCGGCCTACAATTAATATTCTCCAGATGTAAAGGAACATGTTTGTTTGGCCCTGTGACTAATGGTCATCGTAACATTTTACTCACTACAAACTTTATAGAGATTTGGGGAAACACTATAAAGACATGTTGATTGGGGCCAGGAGCCTGCAAGCTTTCCAGAACACCTCAGCTCAACAGAAACAACCTCAAAATACCTGTCTGACCCAAATACACAGAAACTGGTTCACTCCTGTAGCTGTTGCAGCAAACTGCAAAGCAACTGTAGTACGATTAGCCATAACTGGAATCTTCATTTATAATATAGTGACATTCACTGACAACTGCACCTTGGAAACTTGCACATTAACCACCTTGTTTCATTTGCTACTACTCCTCTAGCATGCACATAAGCCAAATCAATGAAGAACCACAGCCTAATGGTAACAGAAACAAAGACTGTACTCACATGAGTGTGGCAGGTAAACCAGCTTTGCACTTCACTTTTCCAATTTTCCAAAATCTTAACGACAGTGTGGGTGAGTAAAATGTTTTGATGACTGATGATTAATAAATAAAAGGGCCAATAATATGGGAATCAGGTTGACGAACACCAGAACTTCTCTTGCCTGGTCTGGTTTTGATCTTTCTCTGCCCTTGAACCAGGTTGATGTTTCCGTCAACATTTGCAGCCCCCAAAGTCATAAATCCCAGAAGTCACATGGGTCATGCACAAATCACTGGATTCAGCAGAACTTACTCTTTACAGTGAAAGTATCTGAGATCTTAACCGAGGATAATACTCCATTAGAAATAAGAGTTCTATAAGATCCTTATAAATTCAGATTTTACCTAATAATCATCATGTTTGAACTTCAAATTGCAAACCTTTCTTTTTTTAAATTAAAAACTTTCACATTTATAACTAAATTTAAGGAATTTCTGAATAACTTATCCTCAAAACAACAATATGACTCCGAGCTAAGACAAAGTGACTGTGCCAATAAAATGAATAAGAAAGGAAGCTGGTTTTTCATAGGGCAAATGTGCTGAGCAAATTCTGTTCGCTCAGTCAAGACCAGTTCTTTAGTTGCAGACACATATCCAGTAGGTGTTAATGGAAAAATTTGCTAATTTCATTTTTGATTTTTAGAAAAATGAGACCTCAAAAAGTGAGATTTTTTTCAATTTTTGATTGTTGGCTAATATGTTACTAGCTATTGAGACCATAAACCCATTACGAAAATGTTTTCTGAGGTAATAAATCAAGTGGGAAATGGGGTCATTTTCCCATATTCTTCTATACCTCTTCCATTATATATCGGACTTCTCTTTGCAGTCAGTGGCGTCGCCCCCTGCTGGTCAGTAGAAATAATGCAGATTTAAGGGACCTGCATTGACTTCACTTTCTTCTCTTCGAGTGAACCCCCAGCCTCTTCACCACATCACCGTATACCACACATTACCGGAACTGGGAACGACTGAACCGGACAAACTAGGTGTCGTTTGAACAGCCTCGTTAAGAAATGGGTTCCTTCAAAATCTTGCGCCCGGAGCTGCTTCCTAGATGGAGCAGCTACACAGACAGACAGACACACAAACCGCTCTATAATTATAGTAGTAGGATCATCTCAGTTGGAAAAGATCAGGATTTGTCAATCTGTGGTTCCTGTGCTTTGAAATATCTACTAGAATGGTGTCAACCTAATTTTTTGAATCACTGTCAAAAGAGAACACAATCGGTTCAGACGACCAGGATCATGATTCAAGGCCCGCAAGGAATGAGTCGTGTTTTCACCAGCCGTATTCCACCCAGCTGAAACAATATACGACATCCAGGCACGCTGCCCTCTCCAAATAAGCCTTCTTTCTTCTCAAATCATGTTTTGCTTTAGTAGGAGGGATTTAAAGCATCAACCCAAACATCCTTAATAAGGACTAACAGATCTTGGGGGTGGGGGTTATGGGGGGGGCGGCCTCCAGGGAGAGGTTAGGGGTTTGGGTGGAGCAGTGGGGGGAGTCGGGAGGGCGTCACGTGGCCCTGAGGTGAACTCGGAGGGGATGGAAGTGGGACCACATGTGTTTGTCCTGAAGTTGCACGGCTCTGACCGCTCGGAGGTCCGGGGGCGGCCAAAACCACACGTTTGAGGTTTTGGAGTCAGTGAGTGAAGCGGGCGTCGACATTCCTCCACGGGGAAGCTCCGCAGAGCTCGAATTCCTCGCAAGACTGTTCATGATGCTTAATACCCACTAATGCCCTTCTTCTTGGTAATGAGGCCGTATTTCTCTGTAGGCAGGTGTTTATGTCACGTTTCGCTCTTGTTTACTGACTCTGGCCGTTTTCCTAATAGATACCAGATTTTGTTTGGTTAAAGTGTTAAGGCTTGTGTGTCTAATTGAGTTTTAGCACATAGCTTCATAACAGTGTGTTTGTGAGCTTTTAGGAAGTGAAGAGTGTGGTTTCTCTGTGTCCTCGTGCTGTCCTCTATCTGTATTCACGGTGGCTGTAGGAATGCTGCCCAGCGACAATGATGTGCTCGGCTCCTCCTGGCACCGTCCCAACTCCAATGCACCGCAACCTTGACATGTGACCAGACTTCACAGCGTCTGTCTCAGGCAGCGACACACAGGCCGTCACCCCTCTATCAAACAAGATATGAGCTCATGCACAGCACACAGACTTGTTCTTACGATTGGAGACAGTCAGCGTCTCTGGATGTGATGGTCTGTGTGTCTGTTGCTGTGTGTGTGTGTGTGTGTGGGGGGTGGGGGGGGGTGGGGGGGAGGTAGGAGGGGTGCAAGCCTTTTAACTACACAGATCGCTTGTTGTTAGATGTGATTCAGTCAGGCAGGCAGATTATTGTTTTCCACATCATTTGTTTTCCCCCGTGGAAGTCCACTTAATGAATGTGGGTCTGTGCCAAGGACCTGCAGACAGGCCGGCTGCTTCACCTGAAGACGTTTAGTTTCAATGTTTGTCTGTTCATTAAAAGGCAGAACTCAATGCAATTAATGAACAGGGTGACATGACTAAATGCTTTTCTTTTCTTCTGCCCACAGGACTTGGGAGTGAGACCCCTATAAAACTAAGTAATCCCAGACTGCTGCAGAAGAGAGCTTTGAGGTAATGTATGCTGAAACACTTTGCTCGTTAACACATTTGATCAGGTTTTCTTTTCTGTTGTCTCAGGTAACTTTGTTAAAGACCTGGCGTCAGTTGCACAAAACACCCTTAAGTGTTCTCCTTAAGGTTGTCGTAAAATGTCCACGTAAGTATTTAGGCTTTTATCTGTCAGGAATCGCTTACAGTCAGTTCAACTGCTGCACAAAAGACCTTGAAGTTCACCGAGCGTCTTTAATGTTGCCTGCTTCCCAAAAGTGACAATAGGTATCACAAGTGCCTAGAGTAGCAAATCAACAGTCTCCATGGAAACGGTGGAATTTTACTGCTGTAAAATCTTTCATTGCCGTAAATGACTTAACTTTTTTTTCCTTTTCCGAAACCTTTTTTTAAGAGACTCTGTGCAACACCCTTAAAGTTTAATTTCTCCTTAGCTGAAGTCGTTACTTAAGTGTCATACTTAAGTAGGAAACTTAAGGTGTTTTGTGCAACTGGCCCCCCTTTTTTATAAGAGACAATTAAAATAGGAATGATGCTACAAACATAACAAATCTACACATGGGACCATTCATTTTCAGATGTTAATGTTAGTACCGCAAACAAATGAGATCATAAACAAGAAAGGAGGGTGTCACGTTTTTCTCTGGATTGATACATCGTGTGACGACCAGTCAGGTTTGGTGGGAAAGCTGACGGCGGGTGGAGAGGAGATGAGAACAACGGGCTGTTCACACGGACAGACTCAAAGTAGCAGTTTACTCCTCCCTGTGTGTCCTCTGAACAAGCGCTCACTTGACCTTGTAACTTACATCCTCAGCTCTATTTGGACAGTTAATAAAAACACTTCTGTTGCTGCTGTTACCAAGTAGTTGATTTCATACATTTGTTTAAAGTGCTTTTACAAGTTGGACACAGTTGTACACAAACAGCTGTGTGACAAAGGTAGTATGTCGAAGCCTTCTGACCAACAAGCAGTGGAGCACACTGCGCTCTATGAAGTCACAGAGAATCACGCAAAGACAGTGAAGGTGTAAAAAATGCAACATGTTGATGATATCCAAAATTTAAATTCCTGATACAGCCAGCCCCAAATATTGCAATATACGACATTATCATAAATTATATTACTTTATTTTATGTTTAAGATGAAAAAAAGATTATATTGTTGTATTTTTTTCTGATTATGATGATGCTGCCACTAAACAGCAGTTCAACATTTTATTTGTCACATGCCAAGGTACAATGTACAGAGAGCAAAGCAGTGCAAACCTGAAAAATAACAAAATCACAACACATTTTTCAATATTATGTAAGTATGGTGTATAGCAGGAAATATCACAATATTTGATGTTATGGAATATTGGCCTAAGCCTTCAACATATCAACCCGAATCCCTTTAGTAAAGTGAAAGAGATAAGCATCAGTTATTGTCTGTTGATGTGATTATACTCAGGTATCACAAATGAATTAATCACAGATTACTACAGATTTAATTTGACAATTACTGATGTTAAAAATTCATGTGTAAAAAAGAAAAAAAAAAAAAAAAGATGTCTTCCTCGAAAGATGCACTTAAGTTTCACTTTAAGACTGATCTCTAGAGAGGGATTAATCCCGGTCCTGGACTAAAACTAAAGAGTAAGGAGATATCCGTTACACACTTCCTCAGAGCAGCACCAGTATGATTGTAGCAACAAATAGATAGCGGGGAATCAGCTGGAGCTTGTGTGTTTCAGACAGGGCCAGTGATAAAGTAAAAGATCAGCCCTCTGTGCTCCTCAGCAGTGTGAAACCTCTCTGCTGCAGCATTAGCAGGATTGCTCTGCATCATGTTGGCTCGGTGTCAAACGCTCCACCATGCCTCCATTTACAAAGTTTGTCTTTACGGCAGCGAGGACACGCAGCACTGTGACACCAGGCTGGTGCCAAACTGTGTGGGTGTGTCTCTGCTTTGGAATCACATGTTGGAAGATATTTACTCGTGAGAACAGATGCTGTTTATGATAGAAAAGGATCTACTCTGCCTTTGTGTACCAGTGTGTTCACAACTCTGTGGTTGCTGGAACGGACAAAACCACAAAGTCATGTTTTCCCAGTATTTCTTCATATCAATAATCTACTGCCAGTTCTTTTATAGCTGTTTTGCAACTGTGCGGTTTTGAGTTTAATCCATAAATGACTTCAGTGTGTTTCTGAGAGACAAATTTGCTGCGTATCTGTGTGAGGCGGAATAGCGTGATGGGGTCAAAACCTTCTCTTAATTTCTAGATAAATACAAATGGATGAATTTCACGGATTGAAATCCAGATGCAGTGTTTGGATGATTAATTTCTTGTTTATGTTTCTTCATCCATGATCCACTGGTCAATGGACGAGACTCTTGAACATCATTCAAACTGTGCCTGTGCCCAGCTACGCTTTTTAATAATGTGGATAACTGTTTGATCAGATTCAGATTAATTCAGTGAGCCCCCCCCCACAACAACTGCCTCTGCTGTCGGCCTATAAACAAATCCACTTTCCCACAGCTCAGCCCTGATTCAATAACAAGTTGGTATTTTTCCTGCACCCCTCAGCTTCCAGAAAGAATTCTCCTTTGAGGAAAAAGACGAGCCAGCCAAAAGCACCAAGGATATAGATGTTAGTCTCTTGGCCAATCTCCCCAAAGGTGAGTAAGGGTTTTTTTTTTTTTTTTTTTTCTGCCTGCTTGCAAACGGCCTTCACAATGTCAACTGTTGTGCAACAGCAGCTCTTTGCCAGGTGGATTCATGTCAAGATTTGTCTAAAACCAGTTTTTCTGCAAGCACAGTTCTCACATGTTGAACAATATGAAGCGCTGCGGTCTCTATTTTCTCGTCAGGGTCCATTTAATACAAAATGTAGGATAAAAAGAGATATGGTTCTGTAGAGGCTTGTGGGTCTGTCAAGTCCCGCAGGATGGTGAATGCTGCGTCATGGTTTCATGAGCTGTTGATGGCCGTTTTATTATTTTTTTTTACAAGTTATGACTTGTGCAGTAAGAAAGGACAATATGATAATAATATGGATAATATGGATAAAATCGAAAGTAAAACTGGTCATTGCATGGCATGGTTTTCTGGGCAGTGAGCCCAGACGAAAAGACTGTTGTCTTGTGCAGCTTCACTGACGTGTAGGGTTTTTTTTCCCACCTCCAATATGCCACCATTTCCTGTGACATACACGAAGGTTTTGGATGTTGAAACATATTGTTCACTGAAAGAAATATAAAACGCATCACTTTTATTTTTAGGCAGCAGGTTTCCAGAAGGAAGAAGGACGACGGCACTTCTGGTTCTGCTTTTTGACACGTTTTTAATCTGTCCGTTGTGAATCTGATGAAGTTTAAGAGTGTAATGCTAAATCAGGGGAGCTTGCCATCTTGTCACAAGATGTCACCAAAACAGATGTTTTCTTTTTTACAAGCTGTAACAGTGTTTTGTTTTTCATCCCTCCCTAAGTGTCTGAACTGAGGAAACGATTCGAAGGCATTACAACAAGTGCAAGTGACTGGGAAATGAACAGGTAGGAAGGTGATGATACGTGTAAAAAAAAAAAAAAAAAAACATTTTATAATGAAAATGTTGAGGAAAATAATGATACGTGAAACTTCTTCCTTCCTGTTCATGTGTGTGTAGAAAGGAGCGTATTGCTCGGCGGTTGGAGGGCATAGAGGGTGAGGTGCATCCTTCTCTGCTGCCCAGCTTGGTGGCCAATCGGCTTCTAGAGGAGGATACACCGAGATACACCAGGGCCTCTGACCCCTGTGAGCCCTGTGGTGGTGAGACATGTGCACACCTGGGTCATTTTTTGTCTCTTTTGTTCATTTCTGTGGGCAGAACTGACTTGTGTTCACTCTCTGTCCTCTAGTTACAGTCCAGCGGTATGGCGTTGAGGGATTCGAAAGCTCAGAAATGCAGCCGAAGGCTCCGGAGCGACAGTCCAGAGCTCGATGTAGGCCTGACCCTCAGTCCTCAGTCCACACAGAGCCAGTCTACAGTTCAAGCTCCACCACCAGTGGCCCAGAGCTGGAGTCCAAGGCTGAACGAATCGCCCGCTACAAGGCAGAACGGCGCCGGCAGCTGGCTGAGCGCTACGGTATCGCCTTAGATCAGGAGCCGGACTTGGACTATCCCTCTCGCTACACCCGCACCCAGAGGGAGTCGGAAGGCTCGGAGAGGCAAAACAGAGAGGCGTCTGTGGGGGAAGAAGGGAGAGACATCAACCTGACTTCTTACACCAGCACCTCAGCCACCAGCCCGAGGTCCGGACACACAGCACACCACCAGGGCCACGCCGACCCGGGCTACGAGATGGGCCGCACCAGGGTGGACTCGTTCTCAGAGAGGGAGAGGCTGATGAACCTAGAGAACCAACGCAGGGCTGCTCCTCCAGAGCCGCCGTCCTCCTCCTCATACATGGATGTGACATCACTGTCCTCAGCTGGCAGGGGGCCGGCCAGGGACTATCCAGTCACAGGGATGCCACCCAGTTCACCCAAGCTGAGCAGGCACCCTTCCCTCTCCTCACCTAAACACGGTGCGTCTCCTGGAGACCTCTTCATCGAACAGCAGGCCCACAACATCCTCAGCAGACAGGGGTAAGTAGCTTTAATTGCTCTTCCTTCTCATTTATCCTCCTAAGTTGCTCTCCCCAGTAATCTAAGATTTAAGAGACAGAGTTGTTGTTTCTGTAAAAATGTTCTGTATTTGATATCTCATCAGACTGTTCCCTTCAAGGGTCCAGATCACAGCTTCCCTTCAAACCCATCCACACACGGTTTTCAGCATGGTTTCCATGTGGGCCAGAACACTGCTGTATCATCCTCTTTAATAGATGGATTGGCTGTGACAGTGTCATCCATCAGACTGACTCTCCCTCCTCTCCCTCCCTCCATCTCTGTCTCTCTTCCTCTTCTCATCCACACGTGTCCAAGGTCGTCCTGTTGGCAGGACTGTGGTTTCATACCAGGTCAGGCCACCTGAGCTTGTTCTGGAACCACCTCCCACTGAGGCCGACAGCTGGACTCGCAGATTAATACAAAATGTGTTTGGGCTATGTGTCTGTTCCAGAGGTTTCAGGTGGATCTGTTGAGAACAGCAAATTGCTGCGCTTTTTTAAATTCCCAAAGTAACTCTGACTGGCCAAGTTGTTGCTATTTTCTTATGGAAGACGTTTTTCCAAGTCTGCTGGATGGAGTAAACCACCAGCTCTGCAGCCGATCCCACATTCTTAAAGAAAATTGCTCCTATTTGAGCAGCTCACCAACACTGACAGGAAGGACAGGAAGTGGATCCCTGAACAGACAGATTTCATTACATCCATGCACTCATCCAGTTATTATTACTCAAATGATACGCAGACTGTTCACATCCATCACAGTTTATAGACGGACTTCCTGGTTCAGCTTTGACTTTCTGAACTGCATTTGCCATAAGTGTGTGTGTGTGCACCTACGTCGCATTTATAAAGAGGGAGAATTGGGCGACTGCCCAACGGCCCCCGCTCATTAATGGCTTTTTGAAGGCTCAAGATCATCTGTGTGGAAATTATCACGTGGTAATTTGATTACTTTTTGGTAATATACACCAGTAAAACACAATAACAACTGAAACGATAAATGCCTTAACATCTAGTTTTAGTACCTTTAACACTTTAGTGGAAGTTATTTTTGCACGTTGCATATTCACAGATTGACAGACAAACCTGGAGCAGGGTAATGTTCCAGCTTATAGCAACACAGGTCAGTCACTGGGGCTCAGGGTAAAATGGATTGGTTGAACATGTCAGGAGTCACTCAGTGACCTGCACTTCATTCCTGCTCCACGGCGTCCTGGTGTGTTAATTCGGCCCTGGCACACACACACACACACACGAGAGATTAAGCCAAAATTATACTTCCCCCTACCCACGTAATTTTTATCTTCTTGTAGTCCATGTCTACATTTTTGACCAAATGGACTGTACGAGCAGACCTTCACATCAGTGTATGTAGACGTCCAGTTTAGTACAAAGTGCATGTGCGTTCACTCAGTGCATCAGGCCATTAATTACCACTTTTCACTACTTTGTGGTGGTGATGTCCTCCTGTTCCCAGATCACAGCATTTCCTTTGGTCTGTGTGACGTTACCTGAGCTGAACCAACAGACAGAACTACACAAATAACTTATGATCTGATTTTAAAGACCTCAACAGACACAAATGTTTCTTATCCTTAAGTGCTTGTCTGAAGCAGACTCATTGCCGCTGCAGAGGATAAGCACTGAGGAGTGTTTTGGCTCAGCTGATAGCACAGATTATATCAGCACATGCACCTCTTTATGTTCCTTAATTCTAATGTAGCAACCCACTGGCCCAGCCCAGGTTTTGACCAGGCTGTGGCCTGTAGTGTGCTGCTGCTGCTGCTGCTGCTGAAGACCAGATGAAGATGATTTCACTATCTGTCTCTGCTCTTGTCTTCATCACCCCCACCCTCTCTCCATTCCTCAGTCCCTTAAGGTTTTAAAACTTGGCCAGTGTGTGTGTGTGGAGCAAAGAGGGTGTTGTGTTACTGGGCGGCTCAGTGTGACTCCACAGATCACATCTCTGGCCCACAGCTGGGCCTGATCAAGACCAGTGAGGCCTGAGATCTTAGAAGCATCCTCTTTACCTCTTCTCAGGGTATCTGTGGGCCCTTCAAAACCCCCAGACAAGATCTCTGACATCAACTGTTAAATATTAGAGCAGTAAATACTGTGAACAAAGGTCATCCTGTTTTTAAGCATCTAATGACCTTGAGTTTTAAAGTTCATTATGGACCTGGAAACTGTGTGTTTCACCTTGCACAGTTAATGTTGCTTAAAACTGGTCTTTTAGGATTCTGTCAATCGTCAATGTGGCAACATCTTCTTTACATTGCTCCTGGTGGTGTATAATCTGTGGTTATTTATTCTTTACAGTATGAGAAATATACTCCTAGAACAAGATGATCTGTCCCATTAAATAGAAAATAAAGCTTTCCCTCTCTGATTTATCATTTTAATTTTGCAGAATTAAGTGTTTTTAAGGGGAAAAAACCAATGCTCTCCCCCGTGACATTTTCTTAATTATATGTAGCACTGGTAAACTGGCTTTGCTGTAGTGAGAGTTCACAGAAGAGGTCTTTACGGGTTGGACCTGATCCAACAGGGACTCATGGAAAATCTACCTTGACTCAATGCGCATGAATAACCAAGAGAATCAAGCCATAGGGGACCGGAGCACAGCCAGACCCAACTCGAAGTAGATTTACTTTGAGCTTCGGATAACTAGACCTAATCCAAAATGCTTTAAGCAACAACATGATGATATTGTTATTATTGTTGTCATCATTATCATAATTATAAAGATTTTTAAGGGCAGCATCAGACAGGAAACAAAGGGAGAGACAGATATATAACATGCCATCCAGGTCCAAGGCTGGAGTCCGATATGTCACGTGCCTTAACCATTCAGTTTCCAGGATGCTGATCCTGCAGTAATGGTTATCATGTACCATGTGATCAGGACTGACCGCATCAGACTGGGTATAATTTCGGAGGTGGTTTGTTTCCCCTCAGATATAACTCGTTGTCTTTGGCCTTGGTAGCAGTAAAAAGATTTTGGATTTCTAAATGCTTGGAGTTGAACTCTGACGGAGCTTAATGAAACAGTTCAGGCTGTTTATCTTTATTCAGCGTCAGAGAGCCTGGATGACTCATCTGCCTCCTGGCTTTGTTGGAGTGAGATGGCATTTCCTCTGAAAATCTGCTGCAGTAGATAAGAGCTCAGTTAGTTAGAAAGCTACAGTGATGATGCATTGATAACATAGTAAACATGTAAATTCTGCTTTAGTAGCAGTTGCTCTTCATTTAGCTATATGCAAGTTTTGCTATCGCTACATAGCTAACGTTAGCATTAACAGCTGTTTACTTCACAGTCTTACCAAGAGCTTCAGCCATTGTTGCGTTTACAAGACAAGAGGATCAGCGCTACTTCTTCAGGGCATACTGGACGCTCCAGTGACTCTGTATCGGAAAATGGCGAGATGGGCCAACTGGGCTGGGGATAGCTTGTTAGCATGCTAACTTCAGTAGAAGGAAAGAAGAGTGAAAGGTTGATTTCCACCACTGGAGACAGGTCTTGGCGAGTAAATTAATGAAGTTTGATGCTGAACAGCTGTTAAGGCTAACGTTGGCTATGTAGCAATAGCAAAACTTACAAATAGCTCCTTTTAACAAGACTGTTATTGTTCATATTTTATAATATTTTTTGTGTGATGCGTGTTCCAAAACCATAATAACAATGAAATGCCTCACCAGGGAGTTGAACTTGTATTCTGAGTAGGATCCTGCTGATGACCAAGCCCGTTCTCCCTCTGGTCGAGCTCAGTGTGAAGTCAGTGGTGTGTGTAATGTAGTAATGTGCCTGTGTGTGCTCCAAGAACAGAGCTCAACGTGAAATCTAGACTATTACTCACCCACTCAATCACTCACTCTCATGTCTCCTGCCGGGTTTCCATTGGCACAGTGCGAGAGCGATGCTCAGCACTGATTGGTTCCTCCAGACTGATGCTGAGGGCGACACCCACTCCCTCATCAACTGGCCATCGAGGTACACCCAGGCTGGTTGTGTCTCCCCACCTGCCGTGTTCCCATTTGGCAAAACTTACCAAAAACCCATCAATGAGCAGTGCTTCTTAAACTGTGGATCAGGACAGGACCAAATACTTTTGCCTTCAAAACATACATCAGTAATCTTTCAGGGTGAAACTGCGTTTGCTCAGTTTGGGTCCTGGGCTGATCAGAAGACACACAGATGTTTAAGAAACTCTGCTTTTGAGCTTTGAGAGTCGGCTGACATGACATCATTCATCATCCTCATCATTGTCACAAGCTCCTGTTGCCTTTGCTTTGGACAATAACTTCATCCCCCATGCATATGTTGCTGTGTTCAGTTTAATACCCACGTGAAAACAAATGTTAAAAGGAACATGTTACTAATGAAGGACAAAACATTGGCTAGTGATGCCGCAGTATTACTTCTGTAATTCTGACCTTACATCAGTGACTATAGGTTCGGGGCCTGTGTTTGTATTAAGAACAATCCTCTCAGTTCTTTTCTTCTTAAATACAATAAGAGTTATGGTAACAATACTAAAACTGATGTTTATTGTTAGATTCATCATGACTTGAATATCTGCAGTGTCCATCACAGATAATCATGTGCTTGGAAATCATAGAAAAAAAGACGCTCCTTATAACTTTAGATGTAGTTTTCTGCAGTTTCACAGTAATCCAGTGATCTGTACATCCATGGTTAAATTACAATTATGAATTACTAATAGCTGATTATACATACTTTTAATGGTGCAAATTTACCATGTAAACAAATACAGGCCAAATAAAGGGGCTTTATGTGTAGCCCTTAGCTAATCTAATGTCTCCATGGCAGCATTATACTTCCTGCTTGTATCCCACAGTGGAAATTGTTCGAAAACTAAGCCCATGATTATCCCAAACAGAAGTAAGAAAAAGAATAACAATAAGAGCTCATATACAGATATGTGCCCTTTGTTGAAAATCTGTAGCAGAAAACTCAGATTGGATAAAACTGCCCAATAAACATGTTTAGTACAACTTACATGCGTATTGATAGTGTGTTTCTAAGTAGCCCAACATTTTCTGAAAATATCAATACGTCATATTCATATAATGCTTAGCCTGTAAATAAAGGCAGTGGAAAAAAAGGCAGAGTCCAAAATCATTAATTAATAAAATCATTAGATGCAGCTACTTTCATGTACCTTGACTTAGGAAAGTGGTTATTTATTTTATTTTTCTCTTTTCTCAATCTACAAAAATACAAACTTCTTAGTGTGTCAATATTTCATGTTTTAGCAGCTCAAACACACGAATGTTTCCCCAAATAAAATGAGGCAAATAGTTTAAACTTATCAAAGTTATGATTTAGGAAATGTTTGAACAAATGAGACTAAAAATCTGAACAAGAATTCTACGTCAACTTTGACAACTTTCAGTATTTGGAGACATATCGGTTATTTTTCAAAAGGTACTGAAGTTTGATGCACAGGCCTCGTATCAGACAGGAGAAAGAACCTGCTCCCCCCTTCATCGTGAAAGGTGTAGACACAAAGTTTCATCTCGATCAGAGCAGGAGTTGAGTGCTGTGTTTGTTTGCCTTTAAAAAAAATCATCTGTATGAGTTTAACACACTGTATCTGCTCTTGTCGTACGAATGTTAACCAGCCCTTTGTTTCCTTGAAGAATCAGAGTTAGGGAGAGGCTGGCCAGGGACGAGGGCCGCCAGAGGAGCCCAGAGCTGGGAAATGTTACAGAAGCCCCAGTATACCGCAGACAATTTCAGCACCAGTCCCAGACCCACCCCCACCATCACACCCAGGCTCAGCTCACCCGACCTGGGCAAGCTGGAGGACAAGAACTTGTTGGTTACCCCAGCTACCTCTCCATGGCCTCTGGTCCCACCTGCAGAGGCGGGCAGCAGCAGCAGCAGCATCAGGCCCAGGAGGAGGAGACTGAGGAGACGGAGGATGTGAAGACAGAGGGCCTCCTGAGGAGTAGGAAGGCAGTGCTGCCCTCGGAGATCCGCCGTAGGGAGAGAAGCATTGAAGACCCACGGAGAGGAAGAGGGGAAGAGGACACGGGGATGTCCAAGGTGCAAAGCCTCAGGCAGCCAAGAGAGGCCGAGACAGAGGATGTTGGAAGAGACAGACACAGAGGGAGAGCCAGGTGGGACGAAACTGAGCACAGCTCCCGTCTGCAAGCAGCAGAGAGCAGGTCCAGAGAGAGGGAAAACCCCTTTTACATCCCCAAAGGGGTGCCCGCAACTCACATCCAGCCCAGAGCGGCACATGCAGGCGCAGGAAGCTCCACCTCCAGCACCGCCTTGAGCCGCACCGTGTCAGACGCCATGGAGCCCAGTCAAAGGAACCTGCAGCACCAGACCCACGACCCTCGAGAGCTCAGGCAGGGTGAAGCGTTCAGCAATGGAGAGAGTCACCAAGACTCCCGGGTGTCTGTGGCCCAGCTCAGACATTCCTACATGGAGAGCACCACCACCCCTCCAGCCAGGCGCAGGAACGAGCTGTAGGTGGCAAAGTGAAACGCTGCACCGCTGGCTGCTAAGGAGCTGATACTGGTGCTTGTTACCTAACATCGGCTGGCTACTGAATGACTAACAAGCAGCTGAGTGTGGAGTTAACATCAAAGCACAATGACTGTATTGCAGAGTTTCTAATCTGTAGAAATGGCGTTCATGCATTAATCACCTAACACTAAGCCTCCTGCAGTTAGTTTTTTCTAGATTTTTTTGGCGCTGTGGCTTGTTCAGTCACTACCTGCGGCCAGTGAACATGTGCATGCTTTAACTGTTATTAAACCTGCATGGCCTCGCTCACATACTTGATTTAAAAACCAGGGGTGTGACTGAATAATCGAACTTATCCCTCTGCTCCGAAACCATTTTTGCTTCCCGTCCCTCTCTATCTCTCCCTCACTTTACTGTATTTCCTCTTTCTTTTGGGTACTCTGTCTGTCGGTCCCTCTCCTTGGGTGGCCCCTGCAGTGAGGTTGAAGGGGACAGGGCACCTGCGGGCTACGAGGCCCCTTGGAGAGGGGAAAGGGACAGGGGGCGCAGGCCCCGGCAGTATATCAATCCCGGGGAGAGTAGAAAGACCTCAGAGAGGTTTAGGACTCAGCCCATCACGTCTGCTGAGCGCCAGGAGACTGATAGGTACTGCTCTGGACTCAAGAATGCATGGCTGAGAGTGAGGAATGCTGGGAAATGTCCATAAGATCATGCATGTCAAAGAAATCATGAGATATTGTTGATTTTTATCACATTTGATG
>NW_019174471.1:1957300-2051456 GCF_002260705.1 Seriola dumerili | reverse complement strand
GTGCACACCTGGGTCATTTTTTGTCTCTTTTGTTCATTTCTGTGGGCAGAACTGACTTGTGTTCACTCTCTGTCCTCTAGTTACAGTCCAGCGGTATGGCGTTGAGGGATTCGAAAGCTCAGAAATGCAGCCGAAGGCTCCGGAGCGACAGTCCAGAGCTCGATGTAGGCCTGACCCTCAGTCCTCAGTCCACACAGAGCCAGTCTACAGTTCAAGCTCCACCACCAGTGGCCCAGAGCTGGAGTCCAAGGCTGAACGAATCGCCCGCTACAAGGCAGAACGGCGCCGGCAGCTGGCTGAGCGCTACGGTATCGCCTTAGATCAGGAGCCGGACTTGGACTATCCCTCTCGCTACACCCGCACCCAGAGGGAGTCGGAAGGCTCGGAGAGGCAAAACAGAGAGGCGTCTGTGGGGGAAGAAGGGAGAGACATCAACCTGACTTCTTACACCAGCACCTCAGCCACCAGCCCGAGGTCCGGACACACAGCACACCACCAGGGCCACGCCGACCCGGGCTACGAGATGGGCCGCACCAGGGTGGACTCGTTCTCAGAGAGGGAGAGGCTGATGAACCTAGAGAACCAACGCAGGGCTGCTCCTCCAGAGCCGCCGTCCTCCTCCTCATACATGGATGTGACATCACTGTCCTCAGCTGGCAGGGGGCCGGCCAGGGACTATCCAGTCACAGGGATGCCACCCAGTTCACCCAAGCTGAGCAGGCACCCTTCCCTCTCCTCACCTAAACACGGTGCGTCTCCTGGAGACCTCTTCATCGAACAGCAGGCCCACAACATCCTCAGCAGACAGGGGTAAGTAGCTTTAATTGCTCTTCCTTCTCATTTATCCTCCTAAGTTGCTCTCCCCAGTAATCTAAGATTTAAGAGACAGAGTTGTTGTTTCTGTAAAAATGTTCTGTATTTGATATCTCATCAGACTGTTCCCTTCAAGGGTCCAGATCACAGCTTCCCTTCAAACCCATCCACACACGGTTTTCAGCATGGTTTCCATGTGGGCCAGAACACTGCTGTATCATCCTCTTTAATAGATGGATTGGCTGTGACAGTGTCATCCATCAGACTGACTCTCCCTCCTCTCCCTCCCTCCATCTCTGTCTCTCTTCCTCTTCTCATCCACACGTGTCCAAGGTCGTCCTGTTGGCAGGACTGTGGTTTCATACCAGGTCAGGCCACCTGAGCTTGTTCTGGAACCACCTCCCACTGAGGCCGACAGCTGGACTCGCAGATTAATACAAAATGTGTTTGGGCTATGTGTCTGTTCCAGAGGTTTCAGGTGGATCTGTTGAGAACAGCAAATTGCTGCGCTTTTTTAAATTCCCAAAGTAACTCTGACTGGCCAAGTTGTTGCTATTTTCTTATGGAAGACGTTTTTCCAAGTCTGCTGGATGGAGTAAACCACCAGCTCTGCAGCCGATCCCACATTCTTAAAGAAAATTGCTCCTATTTGAGCAGCTCACCAACACTGACAGGAAGGACAGGAAGTGGATCCCTGAACAGACAGATTTCATTACATCCATGCACTCATCCAGTTATTATTACTCAAATGATACGCAGACTGTTCACATCCATCACAGTTTATAGACGGACTTCCTGGTTCAGCTTTGACTTTCTGAACTGCATTTGCCATAAGTGTGTGTGTGTGCACCTACGTCGCATTTATAAAGAGGGAGAATTGGGCGACTGCCCAACGGCCCCCGCTCATTAATGGCTTTTTGAAGGCTTAAGATCATCTGTGTGGAAATTATCACGTGGTAATTTGATTACTTTTTGGTAATATACACCAGTAAAACACAATAACAACTGAAACGATAAATGCCTTAACATCTAGTTTTAGTACCTTTAACACTTTAGTGGAAGTTATTTTTGCACGTTGCATATTCACAGATTGACAGACAAACCTGGAGCAGGGTAATGTTCCAGCTTATAGCAACACAGGTCAGTCNAGGAGTCACTCAGTGGCACGTGCTTCATGCTCCCTCCAGGGCTGGTGGGTTAATTCGGCCGGGGCTCGCACACACACACACACACGAGATTAAGCCAAAATTATACTTCCCCCTACCCACGTAATTTTTATCTTCTTGTAGTCCATGTCTACATTTTTGACCAAATGGACTGTACGAGCAGACCTTCACATCAGTGTATGTAGACGTCCAGTTTAGTACAAAGTGCATGTGCGTTCACTCAGTGCATCAGGCCATTAATTACCACTTTTCACTACTTTGTGGTGGTGATGTCCTCCTGTTCCCAGATCACAGCATTTCCTTTGGTCTGTGTGACGTTACCTGAGCTGAACCAACAGACAGAACTACACAAATAACTTATGATCTGATTTTAAAGACCTCAACAGACACAAATGTTTCTTATCCTTAAGTGCTTGTCTGAAGCAGACTCATTGCCGCTGCAGAGGATAAGCACTGAGGAGTGTTTTGGCTCAGCTGATAGCACAGATTATATCAGCACATGCACCTCTTTATGTTCCTTAATTCTAATGTAGCAACCCACTGGCCCAGCCCAGGTTTTGACCAGGCTGTGGCCTGTAGTGTGCTGCTGCTGCTGCTGCTGCTGAAGACCAGATGAAGATGATTTCACTATCTGTCTCTGCTCTTGTCTTCATCACCCCCACCCTCTCTCCATTCCTCAGTCCCTTAAGGTTTTAAAACTTGGCCAGTGTGTGTGTGTGGAGCAAAGAGGGTGTTGTGTTACTGGGCGGCTCAGTGTGACTCCACAGATCACATCTCTGGCCCACAGCTGGGCCTGATCAAGACCAGTGAGGCCTGAGATCTTAGAAGCATCCTCTTTACCTCTTCTCAGGGTATCTGTGGGCCCTTCAAAACCCCCAGACAAGATCTCTGACATCAACTGTTAAATATTAGAGCAGTAAATACTGTGAACAAAGGTCATCCTGTTTTTAAGCATCTAATGACCTTGAGTTTTAAAGTTCATTATGGACCTGGAAACTGTGTGTTTCACCTTGCACAGTTAATGTTGCTTAAAACTGGTCTTTTAGGATTCTGTCAATCGTCAATGTGGCAACATCTTCTTTACATTGCTCCTGGTGGTGTATAATCTGTGGTTATTTATTCTTTACAGTATGAGAAATATACTCCTAGAACAAGATGATCTGTCCCATTAAATAGAAAATAAAGCTTTCCCTCTCTGATTTATCATTTTAATTTTGCAGAATTAAGTGTTTTTAAGGGGAAAAAACCAATGCTCTCCCCCGTGACATTTTCTTAATTATATGTAGCACTGGTAAACTGGCTTTGCTGTAGTGAGAGTTCACAGAAGAGGTCTTTACGGGTTGGACCTGATCCAACAGGGACTCATGGAAAATCTACCTTGACTCAATGCGCATGAATAACCAAGAGAATCAAGCCATAGGGGACCGGAGCACAGCCAGACCCAACTCGAAGTAGATTTACTTTGAGCTTCGGATAACTAGACCTAATCCAAAATGCTTTAAGCAACAACATGATGATATTGTTATTATTGTTGTCATCATTATCATAATTATAAAGATTTTTAAGGGCAGCATCAGACAGGAAACAAAGGGAGAGACAGATATATAACATGCCATCCAGGTCCAAGGCTGGAGTCCGATATGTCACGTGCCTTAACCATTCAGTTTCCAGGATGCTGATCCTGCAGTAATGGTTATCATGTACCATGTGATCAGGACTGACCGCATCAGACTGGGTATAATTTCGGAGGTGGTTTGTTTCCCCTCAGATATAACTCGTTGTCTTTGGCCTTGGTAGCAGTAAAAAGATTTTGGATTTCTAAATGCTTGGAGTTGAACTCTGACGGAGCTTAATGAAACAGTTCAGGCTGTTTATCTTTATTCAGCGTCAGAGAGCCTGGATGACTCATCTGCCTCCTGGCTTTGTTGGAGTGAGATGGCATTTCCTCTGAAAATCTGCTGCAGTAGATAAGAGCTCAGTTAGTTAGAAAGCTACAGTGATGATGCATTGATAACATAGTAAACATGTAAATTCTGCTTTAGTAGCAGTTGCTCTTCATTTAGCTATATGCAAGTTTTGCTATCGCTACATAGCTAACGTTAGCATTAACAGCTGTTTACTTCACAGTCTTACCAAGAGCTTCAGCCATTGTTGCGTTTACAAGACAAGAGGATCAGCGCTACTTCTTCAGGGCATACTGGACGCTCCAGTGACTCTGTATCGGAAAATGGCGAGATGGGCCAACTGGGCTGGGGATAGCTTGTTAGCATGCTAACTTCAGTAGAAGGAAAGAAGAGTGAAAGGTTGATTTCCACCACTGGAGACAGGTCTTGGCGAGTAAATTAATGAAGTTTGATGCTGAACAGCTGTTAAGGCTAACGTTGGCTATGTAGCAATAGCAAAACTTACAAATAGCTCCTTTTAACAAGACTGTTATTGTTCATATTTTATAATATTTTTTGTGTGATGCGTGTTCCAAAACCATAATAACAATGAAATGCCTCACCAGGGAGTTGAACTTGTATTCTGAGTAGGATCCTGCTGATGACCAAGCCCGTTCTCCCTCTGGTCGAGCTCAGTGTGAAGTCAGTGGTGTGTGTAATGTAGTAATGTGCCTGTGTGTGCTCCAAGAACAGAGCTCAACGTGAAATCTAGACTATTACTCACCCACTCAATCACTCACTCTCATGTCTCCTGCCGGGTTTCCATTGGCACAGTGCGAGAGCGATGCTCAGCACTGATTGGTTCCTCCAGACTGATGCTGAGGGCGACACCCACTCCCTCATCAACTGGCCATCGAGGTACACCCAGGCTGGTTGTGTCTCCCCACCTGCCGTGTTCCCATTTGGCAAAACTTACCAAAAACCCATCAATGAGCAGTGCTTCTTAAACTGTGGATCAGGACAGGACCAAATACTTTTGCCTTCAAAACCTACATCAGTAATCTTTCAGGGTGAAACTGCGTTTGCTCAGTTTGGGTCCTGGGCTGATCAGAAGACACACAGATGTTTAAGAAACTCTGCTTTTGAGCTTTGAGAGTCGGCTGACATGACATCATTCATCATCCTCATCATTGTCACAAGCTCCTGTTGCCTTTGCTTTGGACAATAACTTCATCCCCCATGCATATGTTGCTGTGTTCAGTTTAATACCCACGTGAAAACAAATGTTAAAAGGAACATGTTACTAATGAAGGACAAAACATTGGCTAGTGATGCCGCAGTATTACTTCTGTAATTCTGACCTTACATCAGTGACTATAGGTTCGGGGCCTGTGTTTGTATTAAGAACAATCCTCTCAGTTCTTTTCTTCTTAAATACAATAAGAGTTATGGTAACAATACTAAAACTGATGTTTATTGTTAGATTCATCATGACTTGAATATCTGCAGTGTCCATCACAGATAATCATGTGCTTGGAAATCATAGAAAAAAAGACGCTCCTTATAACTTTAGATGTAGTTTTCTGCAGTTTCACAGTAATCCAGTGATCTGTACATCCATGGTTAAATTACAATTATGAATTACTAATAGCTGATTATACATACTTTTAATGGTGCAAATTTACCATGTAAACAAATACAGGCCAAATAAAGGGGCTTTATGTGTAGCCCTTAGCTAATCTAATGTCTCCATGGCAGCATTATACTTCCTGCTTGTATCCCACAGTGGAAATTGTTCGAAAACTAAGCCCATGATTATCCCAAACAGAAGTAAGAAAAAGAATAACAATAAGAGCTCATATACAGATATGTGCCCTTTGTTGAAAATCTGTAGCAGAAAACTCAGATTGGATAAAACTGCCCAATAAACATGTTTAGTACAACTTACATGCGTATTGATAGTGTGTTTCTAAGTAGCCCAACATTTTCTGAAAATATCAATACGTCATATTCATATAATGCTTAGCCTGTAAATAAAGGCAGTGGAAAAAAAGGCAGAGTCCAAAATCATTAATTAATAAAATCATTAGATGCAGCTACTTTCATGTACCTTGACTTAGGAAAGTGGTTATTTATTTTATTTTTCTCTTTTCTCAATCTACAAAAATACAAACTTCTTAGTGTGTCAATATTTCATGTTTTAGCAGCTCAAACACACGAATGTTTCCCCAAATAAAATGAGGCAAATAGTTTAAACTTATCAAAGTTATGATTTAGGAAATGTTTGAACAAATGAGACTAAAAATCTGAACAAGAATTCTACGTCAACTTTGACAACTTTCAGTATTTGGAGACATATCGGTTATTTTTCAAAAGGTACTGAAGTTTGATGCACAGGCCTCGTATCAGACAGGAGAAAGAACCTGCTCCCCCCTTCATCGTGAAAGGTGTAGACACAAAGTTTCATCTCGATCAGAGCAGGAGTTGAGTGCTGTGTTTGTTTGCCTTTAAAAAAAATCATCTGTATGAGTTTAACACACTGTATCTGCTCTTGTCGTACGAATGTTAACCAGCCCTTTGTTTCCTTGAAGAATCAGAGTTAGGGAGAGGCTGGCCAGGGACGAGGGCCGCCAGAGGAGCCCAGAGCTGGGAAATGTTACAGAAGCCCCAGTATACCGCAGACAATTTCAGCACCAGTCCCAGACCCACCCCCACCATCACACCCAGGCTCAGCTCACCCGACCTGGGCAAGCTGGAGGACAAGAACTTGTTGGTTACCCCAGCTACCTCTCCATGGCCTCTGGTCCCACCTGCAGAGGCGGGCAGCAGCAGCAGCAGCATCAGGCCCAGGAGGAGGAGACTGAGGAGACGGAGGATGTGAAGACAGAGGGCCTCCTGAGGAGTAGGAAGGCAGTGCTGCCCTCGGAGATCCGCCGTAGGGAGAGAAGCATTGAAGACCCACGGAGAGGAAGAGGGGAAGAGGACACGGGGATGTCCAAGGTGCAAAGCCTCAGGCAGCCAAGAGAGGCCGAGACAGAGGATGTTGGAAGAGACAGACACAGAGGGAGAGCCAGGTGGGACGAAACTGAGCACAGCTCCCGTCTGCAAGCAGCAGAGAGCAGGTCCAGAGAGAGGGAAAACCCCTTTTACATCCCCAAAGGGGTGCCCGCAACTCACATCCAGCCCAGAGCGGCACATGCAGGCGCAGGAAGCTCCACCTCCAGCACCGCCTTGAGCCGCACCGTGTCAGACGCCATGGAGCCCAGTCAAAGGAACCTGCAGCACCAGACCCACGACCCTCGAGAGCTCAGGCAGGGTGAAGCGTTCAGCAATGGAGAGAGTCACCAAGACTCCCGGGTGTCTGTGGCCCAGCTCAGACATTCCTACATGGAGAGCACCACCACCCCTCCAGCCAGGCGCAGGAACGAGCTGTAGGTGGCAAAGTGAAACGCTGCACCGCTGGCTGCTAAGGAGCTGATACTGGTGCTTGTTACCTAACATCGGCTGGCTACTGAATGACTAACAAGCAGCTGAGTGTGGAGTTAACATCAAAGCACAATGACTGTATTGCAGAGTTTCTAATCTGTAGAAATGGCGTTCATGCATTAATCACCTAACACTAAGCCTCCTGCAGTTAGTTTTTTCTAGATTTTTTTGGCGCTGTGGCTTGTTCAGTCACTACCTGCGGCCAGTGAACATGTGCATGCTTTAACTGTTATTAAACCTGCATGGCCTCGCTCACATACTTGATTTAAAAACCAGGGGTGTGACTGAATAATCGAACTTATCCCTCTGCTCCGAAACCATTTTTGCTTCCCGTCCCTCTCTATCTCTCCCTCACTTTACTGTATTTCCTCTTTCTTTTGGGTACTCTGTCTGTCGGTCCCTCTCCTTGGGTGGCCCCTGCAGTGAGGTTGAAGGGGACAGGGCACCTGCGGGCTACGAGGCCCCTTGGAGAGGGGAAAGGGACAGGGGGCGCAGGCCCCGGCAGTATATCAATCCCGGGGAGAGTAGAAAGACCTCAGAGAGGTTTAGGACTCAGCCCATCACGTCTGCTGAGCGCCAGGAGACTGATAGGTACTGCTCTGGACTCAAGAATGCATGGCTGAGAGTGAGGAATGCTGGGAAATGTCCATAAGATCATGCATGTCAAAGAAATCATGAGATATTGTTGATTTTTATCACATTTGATGCACATAAATGCTGATTCTAATCAGGTTTTGATGCACTATCCTGAGTAATCTTAAAGTACATGCTGTTAGTGAACAATAGATATTTCTATAGCATGTAGCAAAGTCCTTAAGCACATTAATACCATGAGCTGGATCACACACACACACACACACACACACACACACACACACACACACACACACACTCTCTCTCCCCTTGATTTTGCCCCCTCACTCTAACAACATTAGCAAACAGTGAAGCTTAAAGGCCAAAGGTCCCTCTGATTGGGCCTTGGCAGTGGTCATCACATGTGACCATACCAAGGAGGCATGAATTGGCCTTTGTTGGAAATCACTGAGACCATGGAACTGAACGGACTTCTGTAATGCCGTCTAATTCTCCGTCTTAGTCTGCTTTACTGGACTGTTTCATTTCTGCTGCTAACACTCGCTCACCGCCACTTTCCCCGCTCAGCAGAAACGACCGATTCTCACTGCATCTCCTTCGCCTCCTATGTGCCTAGTCCTTTTTCTCCTTCCTGTCCCTGACACACCTCACCACGCTTTGATTTCACTGTGTTATGCATGGTTGCACGGACATTAAGAGATTTTGCTGACTGTCTTTTCTTTTTTTCTGTCTGTGCTTTTAAAGGTCCTGTGTGAGCACAGATTTTGCTTCCGCTGAAGGTAAGTTGTTTTTTTTCCGGAACGTGTCTTGGCAAAGATTTGAAGGTTTATAGAATATAGTATATTATAGTGCACTATAGTATTATTAAGTATACATTCGAATGCAAACGTGTTGATGTATATGTGTATAGACATTTCTGACACAGATTCTCCAAACACATCTACTGTGCTGTAACAAACACAAGTAAAGCTTATGAACTACTGTAACCTCTGGACTCCAGTGTTGGAGAAGTAATTGATTAAGCATGACTAGCTTTAAATAATCAGCATGGAATTATCAGTATGTGTTTGACCAATGTGTATGCGTGGCTGGGACTATTTTCAGTTGCATTATGTTCAATGGAATATTTATAGTGGTAAAACTAAGGCATTGAATAATATGGGCATATTTTTTGTTTCATGGCATCATTTCGACATTAATGTCGTATTTGGGCTCTTTAAAGGATGAGAAGCTGACTGCCCTGTGATTCACAGATGCAGCACAGCTCTCTGAGTAAATTGAATTTCATCAGTCTTTTGTCTTGGGACGGGCTGAGCTGATGAGATTATGGTGATGCGAAAAACAACCAGTGAAGTTTATGCATCAGCTGAGTGTTTCAGTGTTTAGAGAGATATAATTTTCAGTCCATACTTTAATGGTATTAAACAGTATCTATCCGTGATGTGTACGTTTACCAGTCAAAACAACACAATTGATGTGATAATCTGGAGCTTCACAATTGTATTCAGACACAAATGACTAAAATGTGACTTTCCAGTGGCTTTATTTCAAAGCTCCAAGAATAGACACGAGGGTGGAGGCCAAATGATTCAAATCTTTTTAAGGTCTTTTTTTTTTTTTTTTTTTAACAGAAAAGCACATAGAGTTTATGGAGTCATTACTGGTGCTTACAGTAGCATAACAGCACAGCAGCACCACTGAGCGCAGAACCAGCTCATCTGCTTCTCATAAGCACAAACTTTAGCCGGGACACTTCCTGCACTGACGAGAATTAGAGGGAGCAGAGCTCAGCACAGCGGCGTCAGTCAAAGGGAATAGTTGTTTGGTGATGTCATGTCATGTGTCCTGCAGAGACTGTGTGTGCGTGTGTGTGTGTGTGTGTGTGTGTGTGTGTGTGTGTGTGTGTGTGTGTGTGTGTGTGTGTGCGCGCGTGCGCACGCACGCAGCAAAGTTTCTCACACCTGTCTAGCTCTGCATAGTCTCCTCAGTCACAGGTTTAGTGGTTTATCTTTGCTCCCAGCGATGAAGCCAGATGCAGCTGGTGGTTTTGATAGCGATGGTGAACAGAGGATTTTAATCACTTTACACTTACGACTTGTTGCTTAGAAAAGAGAAAGTCGTCTTTTATCACAATAGATAAAATATTTCTCAGACGCGACAAGTGCAGTCTTGTTGAATCTTGCAGGAGTTTTGCACTTCAGTGTATTTGCTGTTGTGCAGAGGACGTCGCAGTCAAGTGTTTAAAACACCATATCTCATATTTACACTATGAATGTCATGCAGTTGATTTTGCACCAGTTTCATGAAAATCAGGTTTTTCCATAAAATATTATTTGTGGAGCAAAAATAACTGTTCACTAAGCCCCGCCTCCATTAATGACTGTTTCTACCCTTGTCAAGCTTCACATTCTCGTACAGTATATACATGTAGTTTACATTGATCAAGATGGCAGAGCTACTGCTCAAAATTCTTAGTATTTCTATAAACAATGGGTCCTGGATTTCAGAGCGACATAGACTAAAGCAGGCTTTTAATTTCTAACTGATGAACTGTTGATTTCAGCACCTCTAGCTAGCCAGCTAATTAATCTAACACTAGCTCCATGAGTTGGTTGAAAACAGACTTGTTTTAAAATTAATGAAAAATGGTCTTAAACATTTTCTCTCTTCTGATTAGTTACACAGGTGTTCTGATAAAAAAATAAAAAAATAAAACCCCGTTTCATAAGCCCAGTTAACCTTCATGGCATCATCTACCAAGAACTGGTTCAGGGTTAATACTTTTTTTTTTTTTTTTTTACACTTGTGCTCAGAAACATCATATAACTGTATCACAGGATATAAGTAATACCCTCCATGATGACTAGACTCACATTTATGCATAAAATCAGTGAATTCCCCGTTTGAAACCCCTTTAATGTTTTTATTTCTCCTTAAGTAGCCTTAAGGTGAAATGATCATATTCTGCCTCTTTCTGACAGCATCACATCTATTCTGTGTTGGATGGTTCCAACATATATGATGTCGACACTCTGTGAAATATTAAAACCCAAATGCATCATTTCATCAAATCAAAAGTTATTGACCATCATTCTTTATGGAGAAGTTTCTAATATCCAGATGTCTTCTTCTCTAACCTTCTCGCTCTGCAGCTGATGAAGAGAAGCTGGATGAACGGGCCAAGCTGAGCGTAGCAGCCAAGCGCTCTCTCTTCAGGGTGAGCTTCAACTTCAATCAGCTGTTCGTCCTCTCGCTTCTATAGATTCTGGCTCTGGACAACGAGGAGGAACGTGCTTCCAATCAGTGGCGGGAAATTGACTCTGTCTGATTTTTTCCTCTTCTGTCCTCTCATCACTGTGAGGACTCAGAGCTGAGAACTTGTAGATACTCATGATTGAGCTTGATCTCGGGCAGGGATCAGACTAAAGAGAGCATTTTATTGCAGAACATTTCACTGCACATCTGTGAAACTGACCCCAAACATGTTTCAGCTCAAGTCAATAGATACTTAAACTGCCTGAGAGCTTTGATATGATCTTAATGAGCTAATTCTTCTGTCTTTAGTCACTGTTATGCTGATTTCTTCAGCTGTTTATCTCCTCCAGTAGCCGATTCAGTCGCTGTCACTTTCAATGCTAATATTCCTTTGTTGAAGTCTGTGAAGCTCATGTTTCAACAGTCGAGAGTTAACTCTGACGGTGAGGTGAAATATTCCATCGACTTGTAAAGAAAATGTAATAAATGTTTCCATCCAGGAACTAGAGAAGAGCATTGATGGCGGAGCTCCTAAACCTCGATCCAGGAACGCAGCGGTGGACAGGAGACTGAGGCGAACCCAGGACCGATCCAGAACTCAGCCCGTCACCACTGAAGAAGTAGTCATCGCCGCCACGTAAGTCTCTGCTTTGCTTCTCATGTAACTCTTATGAAGGCAAGAAAGCACATCAGTTCATTTTCCCAAAGTCATTCCTTTAAATCAAGTACACCTAACATGCTTTAAAGGTTCAGTGCACCCAAATTACCAAAAAAACCCCATTTTTTTACTTATCTGTATTTTGCCATCCAAACAGCTGCTTTTATTTGTCCATGTTTTCAGAGGTCAGTTCAGATTATCCAGCGGACCTTTAGTTTTGTAAGGAGTAAAGTTTCTGTAGGATTTTTTTAATTGTGGGAACCACAAATTGAATTTCACTCAACTGTACTTTATCACATAATGCCGCAACATTTTCTCATTTTCTGTACCTGATGACTAATCTGTCATATTTTCTGCTCTGCACATGATTCAAAATTTCATTTGCGAAACTCTCCCTGAAATCTGAAATGAAATTTTGTTCTTAACCTCCAGACGTTCTGTCAGACCACTGATGTATTCACTGTCTCTTCTATAACATGCTGTAAACTGCAGCTCCATTAGCTTCAGTTATTCTTCTTCTTCTTCATTTCATCACCTGGTTCATTCCCTCTGTCACCTGTGTGTGTGTGTGTGTGTGTGTGTGTGTGTGTGTGTGTGTGTGTGTGTGTGTGTGTGCGTGTGCGCGCGTGCGTGTGTGTCTGTGTCTCTCTCTCTCCCCTTCACCACTGTAGCGTTCCCTCTCATGTGCCACAAACGGCGAGTGTTCACACTGCTGTAGCTCGCATCCCTAGCCCCACCCTAGTTTGCAGCACTGTCCCACCGTACAGGTACACGGCACATACGTGTGTGCACGGGTATGAATACCAACTTACAGCCAACCTGCAGTGTGTGACTAACCTGTTTACTGCTCATTCACCACAGCACAGTTTTCTTGATGTTTTGGTGCCCTCGTGTGTGATCGGAGGAAACGACACGACTGAATTACTGACTGATTCAGACGACTAGAAGGGTTGAACTTTGTCATCGTTTTGTTTGCCGTGGGCATGACTCACTCCGCCTGTGTTTGCCCTTTCTTTAAATCGGGTGTCGCACAGCTCCACATTGCTGTCTGCCATGTAGCACGCCACTTTCTAGCTTGCATGAGTTCCCTCCAAGCTTACCAGAAGTCTCCCTCTCTCCCACCTCTTTCTCTCTTGGATTTCATCCTCCCCCAGCCTGCAGGCATCCTCACAGCAGAGCGCCGCCGCCCAGGAGCAGGCGCGGGAGGCGTGGTTGATGCAGGATACACAGGAGGCCCAGGGCTCCAAGCCGGTGTCCACGATGGAGGGAAAAGACCAGGGTCAGACTCAGACTCAGAGTCAGGGTCAGGGTCAGGAGGAGCCAGACCTCTGCACCCTCAGCCTGGCAGAAAAGATGGCACTGTTCAACCGGCTGGCTCAGCCTCCAACCAGGGTTACCCGCACCAGAGGGGACACGCGCCAGCGCAGGTCCAACGCTCGCTACCAGACACAGCCCATCACACTGGGAGATATGGAGCAGGTATGAGAGGAGCAGGGTAATATGCAGTTCAACCAGACAAATAACAAGATTTTCTAACCACATATACTTTCTTTCTCTTTAAAGAAAACAGGTAAAAAAAATGTTCGAAATCAAAGTGAAGTTAACTGGATATAGCTCAAAATCCAAAATTTGCCTCAGCAGGCTTTACATTGTCTTTACATGACTTACAGCATCCTCTATCTTTAGACCCAATATTTAAGACCAGGAGAAACTCCTCTAGACATAATGAAACAGAAAAAGAAAGAAGTGTGGGAAGAATAAGAACCCCCAACAAAAGGAACAGAGGAGGTATCCCTCCTCCAGGATGGACAGATGGGCAATAAGTGGACTTTAAGTGGGGACAAATAATTGTGAGAAGTAACTGATCAGACTGTGGAGGTTGGAGATGTAAGCTGGTATAGTGTCTTCATTTTACTGGTAACCAGTGCAGGGAGACCAGTGCATGGGAGATATGATCTCATGAGCCAATCAGAAGAGAGGAGGCTCTTAGCCTCTCTTTTGATTGGCTGACTGTTTTCTGAGTGATCCGATAAAAATATAGCAGATTTCGGGTAAAACTCTCAGAGAAACCAAATCCTGCAGGGCTGGATGGTGGATCCAGGTGGGCGGGGCTTGGGGAATGGCTGAGAGCAGGGACCTTTTGTGACATCACAAAGTTCCAGAAGTCCTGACGGCTGGTTTTAAGGCTCAGTTTCTGAATACAGGCTGTGTGCATTTCTCTGTGGACTGAGGCTTTGATACTTTCACAGTATTGATATAGAACCTAGACCTGCTTTATAGTAAAAAGAGATGTTGACATCTACCACAAGTATAAATATTACGATACAAATATTAAGTATAATAAGCCAAAGAGTTTCAGACAGTTGAAATTTAAATTATTATTATGAAAATCGAAAATACATGAAGTATTGCAGCTTGTGCGTGTTTCTGCTCCAGGACTCCTCAGACATAGACATCAGGGATGAGCAGGAGTTGTGTGACAGCCCAGTAGAGCACCTACAAGTAAGGTTCCTCTGAACAACCACTGTGCATTTGCCTGAGACACGGGAGGCTGACGCAGCTGGAGCACTCTTCTCAGAAATGCCCGTACATTTCTGAGAACATCATGCTCTGTATGGCATCTCTTTTTTTATTTATTTTGGCCCATCTCTATGTTGTATGATTACGAATGTACAGTGCATGGCCGAGCTTCTGATAAAGGTCTGACTCAGCTCTTCATCATCCCACTGTGTCAGTGATGAGGCTGTGATGTGTGGATGGATGACGCTGCCGGCCGTATTTCAGCTTGAAAGACGCCTCTGTGGTGCAAGAGAGGAGAACAGAAGTAGTTCAGCTCTTGTTCACGGACTGAAAGCGGCCGTTTGTCATCAGCTCAACCAGCAGCCGTTTCAGGGAGAAGAGAGAAAACTGAAGTTAAAGGAAAAAGAAGTTAAAGGACGAGTTTTCTCAACAGTTTAGTTCATTCCATGGATGTTTACTGTTGCTCATGTGTTTCTCAACAAAAATATAAGGTTTGTTCTTCACATGTTGATACTTGTATTTAATGGTCATAAGAGAGTGTGTCTTTTGGCTAAAGCTGGTTGCATTGTGTGTAGGGGGGGTTTTGCTGGCATGGCTTTGTGATGTGGGCTGCAACTGACCGGCGAGATAGGCTGCCCTTTGATGCTCAGGAAGTGCAGTGAGTCAGGCAGGCGGTGATTAGTCAGCGTGATTCTCTCTGTTTTGTGCGCGTGTGCACTTTTCCTGACCTGTTTCTCAGCCTCTGTGGCAAACTGACCCACTTCTTTCCACCTCCCTGGTCCACAGCTTCAGAATGGTGCAGGCTCTCGGTTCGGACACCTCCCATCTTCGTCGTCCGCCTCTGCACTGACGGCTGGGGGCACAGTGTCCACTGACCACGCTGGAGACATCCACATAACCAGAGCACCAGCAGCGCGGGTGGAAAACCTCCCTCCCAGCTCTGATAGGTCTCTGCCCCCTCAGCACCCAGACGGCCCGGCCTGGATGTCCCAGGACTCCGTGGACCACCAGAGGTACCGAAGCTTGCCCCAGGGAGAAGACCTGGGCGGAGGGAAAAGGAAGCTGCCCTCTCCTGAAGGATCAGTCAGGCAGGCCACTCTGCCACAGCCCCATACTGGAAGAGAGAGGAGGGGGGAGGAGGAGGAGGAGGAGGAGGAGGAGTTTGAGCAGTGGCTGTCCAGAGGGAGGGGAGAGGGGGCCGTGCAGAGCTCAGAGAGCCACATGCTGCTGGAGAGGCAGGAGCAGAGGGGGTATCTGAGGGAGGAAGGACACTACCCTGACATCCAGAGGAGCGGGGTCGTCAGCGGAGGTAAGAGAGGGAACTGAAATAGACTTGAACAAGGTTGTTTTTTTTATTTTTATTTTTTTAACTTTTTTCCCGTGAACTTTATCTTTTTCAGAAATTACAAATTACATTATTTCACCGCCTTTCCAACGTTTGTACCATATCATACTTTGTAAGGAATTTTAAACCAAATCTACTATGAAAATTTTTTTTGCATTTTTTGCAAAATGCATGAAAAAACAGATTTTTGCAAGATTTAATATATATATATTTATATATTAAATCTTGCGAAAATCAATTTGAGAAATTGAAAAGTGGTTGTGAACAAAAAAAACTAAAGTGATGTTTTTCTAAGAGGATGAAGTGGGCTTTAAATATTTAAAGAGCAAATTATAAGACTGAATAAACCATGGTTTTGGTTTCAGTCAACAGCCATTTCTCACTCAACCATATTTCCTGTGTGTTTGTGTGTGTGCGTGTGCGCGTGTGTCATCTGTGAAAAGTTTACGTTCAGGTTTGTGGTTTTCAGGCTTCCGTTTTGTCTGAGCTGCAGCAACTTTGAACCAGACACGTCGACCGTCTCTGTGTCGGTGTGGAACTTATCGGAGAGAGTAGAAATTCAGTTTTATGCACGACAAAGTGGAGAGGGGGCAGAGTGATAAGAGCAGTATGGACGCACAGACAGAGATAAAGCAGTAGTGAATAGACAAGAGAGCTCCAATGCTTGTACAAACCAGCGTGAGTGATTTGATTTGAGCTGTGACAGGGACCTTTAAAGCTGTGAAAAGTGTCTGCGCTGCTTCTCACCGGCCGATGAGAGCCTCTTGGTAAGAGTGAAAATCATTTGTTCTCACGCTGCTGTTGCTGCTGAGTTTCCTCTCTGAGAGCGATGACCGTATTTTTATGTAAACCTTTGTAGACATGCACTTTTAGGAAGAAGGTGTTTATTTAAAGGTACTAAATTGGACACATTTAGTGTTTTATTTGAAGTGTTGATCTATACGAAGATATATTTGTGGTTTTGAGAACTGCTTTGTTGTGACATCACAAAGTTCCAGAAATCCTGACGGCTGGTTTTAAGGCTCAGTTTCTGAATACAGGCTGTGTGCATTTCTCTGTGGACTGAGGCTTTGATACTTTCACAGTATTAATATAGAAACTTAGAAGACATGGACATGGAAATCTCACTTTATACAATATGGGATCTTTAAAGTGGTGTAGTCATTCCTCAGCAGTCCATCCACAGTGGGAATCTTGTTGACATCAGTGCAGTCATTGAGTCTACTCACTCCTTTGTGTGCCCTTGTCTGCTCATGTTCACAGAGCTGGTGGCAACATCCACAGCAGCATCTGGTTTGGCCAAGACTGTGTGTCAGCCTCCAGCAGCAGAAGAGGACACATACACAGACGACCTGCTTCAGCCTGAGGAGGGAGACGAAATGAGCGACATGATGACGGCCAGACACATGTCCATCAAAGAGAGGTGAGCCTGGTCAGCTGGGGTTTATTCTAGGCTTGGTTTAAAATACTCTCCTTCTGGATCATTTGGTTGGTAAATACAGTCAAAAAAAGACTAAGGCTGAGGGAAGAGAAGTTTCCCTCTCCTCCTCTGTGGGTCAGATGGAGACAGAAAATGAGATCATGAGGACACAACAGAGTGAGTTAGTTGGTTATTAGTGTTTTATTTTAGGCCACTGCTTCTGTGCTGCTCCAAAATGAGGAGTAAGCTGGATACGGAATAGATGGACTAAACTTTAGTGCATGAGGCCACAAAAGCTAATTTAATGAGATAATTAGATATCCTCTGTAGCTCATTAAATGCTAAAACTAATTAAATGCTCAAGTGTTTTTTTTTGCGTTTTTTTGTTACTGTCCACAAATCCCATGAAAGACAAAAACCAACAATGTGTTGGTTCGTCACTCAATACTCGAGAATAGTATCATCTGCAGATTAATACACATTTGGTGTGTGTGTGTGTGTGTGTGTGGGTGTGTGTGGGCGTGTCAGTCAAAATAAACATAAAGGAGTGTTTCATCCAGGCCAGCACTGTGGCTCACTGGTGTGTATTTTTTTGTAGTTTTTGATCAACAGTGAATTTCTGTGGCCCAGAGGAAGAAGACATCAGGTTGTGGATGCAAACAGACACACAGTACTTGTTGGTATTTTCCGTAGTGGAAATTGTACAACTTCTAACCGAAGCTCAGTATTGGATTCCTTTAACGAATGCAACAATTGCATAAGTCCAGTTACGTCACAGCCTCTGGTTTGACTGGCGATCACACTCGCACTAAATTGATTGATGACATAATGGAGTTACATGTAAACTGCTGTTAAAGGGTGTGTGTGTGTGTGTGTGTGTGTGTGTGTGTGTGTGTCTGTTTTATCTGTTCCACTCTGCTTGTCGCACTCTCCGGTCACATTTTTCTTCCTTCAAGTTTTTATTTTTTTTTTCCCCAGTTTCAAAGTATTTCACTGGAGGCGGGATCTGTTTCCCAGTTGCAGCTGTTGACATCTATTCACTGTTACTTTCATTCTGTGTCTGGCACTGTGGAGAAGCCCCTGGGGCAGAACAGGACGTACCCTCACTGGGTCACAGAGGGGGGTGGTTGTAAGAGGGGCAGAGGGCACTGCCAACACCCTGACCCCTCCCTTATGGCTGTCTGCTCCCTGTTTTGAGATGAGAGCTCAATAATTGACCCTCTGTTCTCGTCCCACCATAGAACACTTCAGTTTGTGATCATACATGTGTATTATATGTAATCCCAGTTTTCCTCAACTCCATATTTAAAACACTGTAAGTCCACATAGTGATTCTATGTCACTGTTTTGTCTAAATTACCTTTGGCTAAAATAAAACCCATCTTTTCTGTTGCTTTAACTCCTTGTGTAAACCAAAGCTCGTCACCGTCCCAGCTCCACTTACACTGACTGACGTCTCTAAGTGATGTTTATGTCTAATTGCACTGTAGCTGTCACCAGTCTGTTTATCCTTGGTGCAGCACTGTATAGTATTTCTGACTGTGCTGCCTGCTAAATGACACTCTGACCGCCTCTGCTTAGTGTCTGTTATCGTTTCTGCAAACTGTCCCGTAGATGAGACGGTCACTGACTGCTTACCTTGTGCAGCAGTCTGTCTCTCTTCATTTCATGCACTGTTATATCACAGACATGAAAGAGGTATTGAACTTCTCATCTAATTTTTGGCAAAAAAAAAAAAGCGTATTTCTCAAAATGTCCGACTATTTGTTTAGTTACGTAAGTTTCATACCAGCCCCAGAACTTGATTTCTGTTGTAACAACAGCAAAATTTCCTTGACTAAATTTGGAAATATTATTACAGTGGGGTGTTGGCATGGTGCTAGTGTCAGATAAAAGCCACAAAACGTGGGTTTGCAAACAGAGGGTTTTCATTGTGCTTCCTCTTTGTTCTCAAGTGAGAAGTTATGGTTTTTAAATATCAACATCAGTCTCACAATTGGCAAAAATGCAGTTGAAAATCTTTTCTTGTAAGTCATTTATTCAATTTATAATTTTCATCTAAATCATAAATAAAGTTTCTGGTTCCCATTACCCACTTTTTTTGGTTTTGAGTCATGTGAATCAGGATTTTGAGTGAAGTGCATCTCATCCCGTCTTCCTTCAGCTTACTGAATATTTGAGCAGTTTTCTCCTCTAATATGAATTTCACATTAACGTTTCCCCACTTTCTGCCCTCTTCTTTGCCCCCAGAGTTGCCCTGTTGAAGAAGAGCGGTGAGGAGGACTGGAGGAACAGGATCAATAAGAAGCAGGATGTGGTGAATGTTGCCGTGGGTGAGCAGCACACTCAGCTCTGGGAGGTGGAGCAGAGCTTCAAGAAGAAGGTAACCACCTGATCTGCACACTCACAGCCAAACACCACAGACAGGCCTGAGACAGTCTGTTGTGTCTGTTGCATCGTGTTTTTCATGACTGTATGCTGCATTCATGTCAGGTTAAAAGAATGATAGTGTCCCACTTGAACTTCTTCCTACTTATTAGAAGCTGTCAAATTGTGTTTTAAATTCCCATAATGGCGTCTTCAGACAAGTTCAAACACATAAACACTTCCAGGGAGCAGCTTTTAACTGTCACTCCATCACTTTATGCCCATGAGACTTGAATGCAGCACTAATAAAGTGGCAGCAACATGCCACTGAGGTTTCCGTAATTTGATTTGAAGCATTTCCTGTATCAGCCTCTGATGTCAGGCTCTTCATTAAAGAGGTTTTTTTTTCATCTTTTGCTGAAATGTAACTCTAAAGTCAAAGAGCTCAGAACCGTTGATTAATCAGCTCAGGTAACAGGTAGTAACAGTTTAGGATATCTCTAAACAGAGAGGTTGTGTATTGTCCATGTTTGTGTCTTTGTCTCTTTCTTCTCCTCTGTCTCACAAGCTGTTGCATGTTTTTGTGCTTGACCTGTATCAAGAGTTCATCTGCATTTATTCCATTCATGACAATAGAACATACATTTTACTGTAGTATCTGGTCCATTTACATTTTTTATGGTGCATGCTGTTTTTATTCCTTAGATATAGAAATTTATGGCTGCTGATATTTAATGAAATAATTCAAGTAATCTGAAGGAAATTGATTGAGATTTCAATTTCCACTTGTGTTTGTATAATTTATGACAAAAAACGTAATATGACATAAAAATGATAGTAGATATTAAAAAGATTTAATAAATTTGCAAATGAAAATACATAATAGCAAAAGATAATGAAATTGAATATGGTTTCAAATAGGCTGATAATGTGCACCCTAAATTTGAAAATTAAATTGCAAACTTTACATTTGAATTTATTTAAATTTCTTATATTTTAAGTGTATAAAGTGACCATGTAAATGAAATAAAAAAGGCTATTTCAGTTTAATATTAATTATAATCAGGCTTCATTATCCATAACAGTCATACAGCATGCAAACACAAATGGAAAATTTTATTAAAGTATTCTAATAGTAGCAGCTGTAGGCTTCCATACTTATTTTCAGCTTAATTTTCTCTTGAGTATCAGTATTTGTTATGGTTGTTTTGATTAGAGATGATCAAGATTAGAGTAAATTAAGATGAATTTAAAAGCCTGATTTTGCCTAAATTACTGAAATATCAGAGAAAGGTTATTTACATTGTTTGACTAACCGTCCAGTGTAATGTAGCCTCTGTATTTTGTCATGCCTGGCTTCAACCTTCATTTCCAGTGGACTGCATGTTGCATGTAACCTTTCATTCTTCTGTTTGCCTTTGTCTCTGCTTGCATGTCCTCTTACTTTAAAAAAGAAAGAAATAAAATAAATGTCATTTCTTCCTCTGCATGTTGAGTGTGTTTCTGTGTTGACCTCCTCGCTGTGTTTTTGAAGGGAGGGGTGGGGTTTGACGGTACATGTACCTCTCTGTTTAGACGTATTCACAACAGCTACCGTCCACAGCTGTTTTTGTTTCCAGCTGCTTATCAAAGTTTGTTCAGCTCGGCTCGACGGCTCTGTCTGCACACATTCTGATTTCAGGTTTTCAGGTCACTGAAGGTCAGGAAGAGCTTTGCTTTGACTCTGGTGCCTTTTTGAATGATGCTTTTTTTCCCCTACAAATCACATGATGTTTTTAATCAAATCAGTAAAAATAAATGTTCATGAGATCACTATTAGAGATCAGGACAGCCGATGGTCTTGTTTTCATCCTCCCATTCATCAGAGCCAGTGGACACAGTTCAGTCAGGTCCCTGTTGTAAATTAAAGAAGAGCAACACTGAAGATGAGGCCGACACAAAGAGGAGTGCAGTCAAACACAAGCCAACAGCAGAGCGAATAAAGACTCACGTTGTTTCAACCAAGGGACACAGTTTATGATGGAAGTGCCATTCTTGATTCGTCACACACACTGTTGATGTTTTCCACAAAACTAAGTACATAAAGGAGCATTTCAGAAAATGATGTATGAAAAAGGTTTAAGGACTTTTAGGGAGTGGATCAGGTGATTATTGGTCATGGTTTTACCTTCGGGACAACACCTTCAGAAAACATGTCCCTTCTCTCCTGCGGCCGCTTGTCTGTAGGACGACGAAGCGCTGATGATGATCGATGAGTTTGCTGTGTCCGACCAGCTGTGGGTAAGGCCAGTGTGCAAGGCCGGAATCTCTCTCTCACACACACACACACACACACACACACACACTGCAGTGGTATTTATCAAGTGCATTTAAATTGGATTAGTGATCTAAACTGAATTTCCAGGCTGCTAATACACTGTCTTGATAAATGCACCATTGTTTTTTGTGTGTGTGTGTGTGTGTGTACTTGTGGTGTTACTGGTGGTGGTATTGTGTGTGTGTGTGTGTGGGTGTTTCCCTTTACATTTACAGTGATGGTTTTGTATTTATACCATGTGCTTCTCTAATTCACCTCTATTGTGCTCGTTGGCTTTCAGAGGTTTTCTGTGTGTTTAAAGTTTCACATTGATCCATCATTTGTCTCTAATCAACATAACTTTACTGCAGATATTTACTGGTAATGTGAGCTGTGTATGGAAGCTGGAGTGGGACAATAATCATTTATGTGACTTCAGGGGTTTAATAACATGAAGAAGAGTTTACTTTCTAATAATTCAAATATTACATATGATCAGTTTTATTAAAGCCAATTATTAAGTTCAAGCAGATTAAATATCTTAAAATTTGACTTTTTAGGCAAAAAACAACAACAAAAAAAACAAATAAAAATGAGCTAAATCAGGTAACAGTGGCTAGCTAGTGAACATTTAGTAGCTAACTAGTCAAGAGCTAAAAGCAGAGTGAATATCAGGCTTGCATCCATCAGGTGCCCAGAAACATGACTCAAACTGAACCATAATGTTGCTCTGTGTCTGCTGGATGTTCAGTATAACTAGGCAACTATTTCCTAAAACAGTTGCCATAAAAACTTTATAAGTTAATAATATGCTTGTTAATAATATGTTTTTGCTGCCCTCAAGTGGCCAAAAAAACTCAAGTGATATGATTTTAAAATAAATGTAGTTTTCTTCACTCAAATTAGATGCTTGGGGTGTAGGAGGCTTTAAAACAACATTTGGACCATATGGCCGTAAGGTTTAGATGAAGTATAAGTGAACAGTGAAATAAAAGAATAAAGTGTATGTTCTTTTTGTTTTTTTTGAAGAGCTGATTCAGTCCTTCAGGCTGCTGTTTTCTGAAATAGATAAAAAAAAAAAAAAGAAAAGAAATAGTGAAAATGGGAACAGCACAGGCTCAGTCATCTCGACTCGTACTCCCTAGTTTGTGTCAGGCTCCAAAAACAGTGATGCTACACTCACGAAATAATAAACCTCAATAGTGTCTTTCATGAGATCCTCCCTGTTCGGTAAACACCCACATCCCTCAAGCTCCACGTCCCTGATGTGGAACACAGACTGAGATAACCTGAATGACATTAAAGGCTATTTCTTCAGACTTGACAAAGCTTCTTGTTTTCCACCCTAAACATTACTGGTAAACTGAGCTCCGTGTTTAAAGTCAGGGGGACTGACCCTTTAATAACCATCTTAATGAACTCTCTTACTTGGGTGAGGTTCCTCTTTCCCATGACCTCAGTATTTGTGAAGAAATCCCTGCCACGGCTCTACAGCTGCTTTACTCTTGATGATGTCCTGTGTGTGTGTGTGTGTGTGTGTACGTGCGTGTGCGTGCGTGTGTACGTGCGTGTGCGTGCGTGCGTGCGTGCGTGTTTCCTCTATCTGCGGCCTGTATAGGAGCCAGTCTTTGCTTCTACTTTTTCTGCTGCTCCTGAGCCTCCTTTCCAAACCCCTTCCCCTGATGACTCAGCCAGCCAGGTATGAAGTTGCACCAGAGCTTTCTGCCTGCATCGCCCCCCCCACCCCCCAGCCTACTTCAATAAGCTCTGAAATCCAATCACAAACCCTATTAATCATTTGATTGAGAATCTGTAAAATGTACATTGAGCAAGTTTCACTGTTTCACCACGAATATCTACATCTCTATCTTTAAATTCTTTCTACTCCTTCAGTTGTAGCTTTAAACAATTTTGGCAAAAGCACATCATGATTACAAGTGCTCTGCAGTCCTTTGCTGTTTTATGCCACTAAATATTTACCCCCGCCCCAAAGCTTCATCACTTTGCCTCTAAGCATAACGGCAGCCCCTGCAGCTTCTAGCTTGTGGACTTTTTCCCACCATATACAGCTGCTGTCTTATTTTCTTCATCCTTATCTCATGATCCTCATCCTCTCTTACCTTCCTCTTCCTCATCCTCTGGTTGTGAAGGCCACCAGATCTCCCAGACCTGTGCAGGTGGATGAGAAACACCCCTGGAGACGGAAGGTGACTCAGCCAGCCCTGTGGATACTGTGTGAAGTGCTCTCGCGAATACCCCCCCACCCCCCACCCCACACACACACTGAGCAAAGTTTCTCTAAGTGAACACCAAATGAGTGGCAGTTACTGAAGGAAATTGTCACTGTATTAACTCATTTTAACTTCATGTGACACTAAAATATTTCTAAAGCTTGTTTACTGAGAGAAACATCTGCCCTCACAGGCTTGTTGCATCCTGCAGAATAATTTTCCTGCAGGTGTAGGTAAAAGGCTTGTTTCCAGTGTGAGGGTAGGATTAATGTGCTTCATGTTCATTAATTACCCCCCCTTTGGTATCCTTGTTTTTGCTTGGCTATGTTGTCTGTTTGTGAATGTGNATTCACAGTTTTTTGAATTGACTCTGGTCCCAATCTCATTCGGACTCTGTGTAACTGACTCCTTTTGTTTCTCTTTCAAAAGACATGGAGGAGGTGTCTGATACTGAAGGTGTATACCTACTTTTTTTTGTGTGTGTTGCACTGTATGCACAATTCATCATCACCACCAAAACCACCAATATCATCAACGCTAAAGTGGCTGATGTTGCTATGAGACTTCTATTAGCTTCCAAAGCCTAATAGAATCTAAACCATGTTGACTTTGATGAATATGCATGAGTCTGAATAGCGGAAGAAGAAGTCATATTCAAAGCTTGTGACTGTGTTCACATTAATGTCATTGTGACTGTTAATCATGCTCAGTCATCATAGAATCAACAACATCAGCATCGATGGCTCTATAAACAACAGAAGCTCAGCCCGCCTCCTCAGAGAGGAGATCCATGCTGAGATGAAACGTGATGTAAATTTATGGCGTGTGTGTGTGTGTGTGTCTGTCTGTGTGTCTGTGTGTGTCTGTGTGGTTGTGCAGAGATCAAGGCCATACCAGATCTGAACCTGGAGTCAGACATGAAGCTGGATAAGCTGGAGTCGTTCCTGGGCAAGCTCAACAGTAAAGGTGAGTCTTGCTCAGCGTGCGGTGTATAAGTTCATCAGGCCACGGCTCCCTACTCAGTCACAGAGTGAGGACTCACCTGTCACACTGTTCAAATAATGTGAAACTGGAGCCACTTTATAAACCTGTAATTAGATATAGATTCATGTAATGACATCTCATTCTTATCTGATGTAATAACAGAAACCAAACTTAATGCATTAAGTCCAGTATTCTGCAGTTCACTGTGATTCATTAGAGATTAGTCTTGCATTTTTTCCAGGCATTCAGTATTTTCCTACTTTGAGTCTGTTAGATTTCAGTCCTGGTTGATTTGTATAAACCTGTGGTTACTGCTGACCTGCGCCTCCTTACGGAAATTTAACGGCCGTTTAACATGATGGTCTCATTCCTGAGTAAGTGTCAGAGTCACAGAGGAACATTGCCGTATCACTTCAACGTACACAGATTAAAGGTTTTGCAAATGTATTACTTGAATATCTTCTCTGATGTACAAAGAAAATAATTTTTTTTAATAAACCAGGAAACACTGAAAGAGCCCGTTTAAAGGAGGTTCAAAAGAAGGAAAAACAAACAATATTTATACAACCACAACACAAACCCTAATTAACAAGATGTCCAAATTAGTCTCTTGTCATTCCATACATGTTCCCCATTGGATGATATGATATAGGCAGCAGTTGCTCTGTGATAACATTTAATAAAGGAATTGATGAGAAAGCTTATTGGGATTTGTTATTAGAAGAGGAGCGTCATTAATTAAGGCTTCACTGGCAACAAGTTTTTAAATCGATCAATGATGAGAGCAAAAGTCACTTTCTCCTTTATATCAACACTTTGAACTCAAAGCTCCCTCTCATCCGTCAGATACCAAACATCGTGCAGTCACTGTGCTGCCGAATAAAACCCGTATGGAACATTTACACAACAGATAGTTATGTCTGAGTCCCATTCATGATGATGTGTATTGACCACCCTGCGTCGTAAACAGGCCTTCAGTGGGGAAGTCAACAACAGCTGTGCCTCCACATGTCTTCCATATTATATTCAAATGTGTGTATGCACCAGCTTTTGTCTTCTACATTGTGTCCAGTACATGCATCTGTCATTTCCTGTGAATCAGGCACAGATCGTATCAAAAATTAGTTTTTTACTTTTTAATATAAGTGAAGAGGATTATAATTTCTTTCTTGCGTGGTGGTCGTTCACACGCGATTAGTGTGTCATTGGGCGTGCTGCTAGGTAAGGCTGATATGAAGCTCGCCTCGCGATGGTGCATACGTCTTTCCTGTCTGTCCTGTTCTTGCCCAGACGTCTCCTGGTTTCTGCTAGGCGGGCTTTCCCCTTTTTCCTGTTTGCTTGTTTTGTTTTGGCTCCTCCCCATGTCATTTGTAACTTTTCTCCCGGTGTAACTTAATTGTGAACTTCTGCTGTCCAGTGGCGGCGGGTGCGGTACAGGTTCTTGGCAGGCCGCGCGTCCTCTGCTGCATTGTCGGCTGTGAGGTTACAGCACCTGGTATTCCCGCGTCTGCCTTGTCGCTGTGTTCCTCACACTACAGGCTGTTGGTCTACCTTCACCTACCTGCTCCATCACCAGCTCTACTGCACTCAGTCTCTCATCACGAGAGAGTGTACGAGCAGGCAGCCCGCCATCTCCAAAACGCACAGGAAGGTGGGTTCCTTCCCAGGTTGTTCTGTGTCTCATTTAATTCCCGCTTTACGAGTGACTATTGTTAAGTTATTCTGTGCCCTGTGTGAGTGTAGCCGACCAGTGAGTGACTTCTCTTATGACTGACTCATGTCTTCTCTGTAAATGTTTAGCTTTATCCTGCCTCACATGCTTCTCGTTTCGTATCATATCTACTCGCGCTGTGGTCCTCTTATTACCTTTCTATTATCACTTAGAGCTGTTTATCTCATTTACTGGAGAGCTTAGCAGTCTGCCTGCACCAATGCTGCTTTAGACTTCATTTATGACTTTGTTTACATCCTCAGCTTGCAGGTTCCTGTGTTATTAAAATTTCTGTCCTGAGCCACTGAAGTTGACATCCTCTATCTGCGGCCTGTATAGGAGCCAGTCTTTGCTTCTACTTTTTCTGCTGCTCCTGAGCCTCCTTTCCAAACCCCTTCCCCTGATGACTCAGCCAGCCAGGTATGAAGTTGCACCAGAGCTTTCTGCCTGCATCGCCCCCCCCACCCCCCAGCCTACTTCAATAAGCTCTGAAATCCAATCACAAACCCTATTAATCATTTGATTGAGAATCTGTAAAATGTACATTGAGCAAGTTTCACTGTTTCACCACGAATATCTACATCTCTATCTTTAAATTCTTTCTACTCCTTCAGTTGTAGCTTTAAACAATTTTGGCAAAAGCACATCATGATTACAAGTGCTCTGCAGTCCTTTGCTGTTTTATGCCACTAAATATTTACCCCCGCCCCAAAGCTTCATCACTTTGCCTCTAAGCATAACGGCAGCCCCTGCAGCTTCTAGCTTGTGGACTTTTTCCCACCATATACAGCTGCTGTCTTATTTTCTTCATCCTTATCTCATGATCCTCATCCTCTCTTACCTTCCTCTTCCTCATCCTCTGGTTGTGAAGGCCACCAGATCTCCCAGACCTGTGCAGGTGGATGAGAAACACCCCTGGAGACGGAAGGTGACTCAGCCAGCCCTGTGGATACTGTGTGAAGTGCTCTCGCGAATACCCCCCCACCCCCCACCCCACACACACACTGAGCAAAGTTTCTCTAAGTGAACACCAAATGAGTGGCAGTTACTGAAGGAAATTGTCACTGTATTAACTCATTTTAACTTCATGTGACACTAAAATATTTCTAAAGCTTGTTTACTGAGAGAAACATCTGCCCTCACAGGCTTGTTGCATCCTGCAGAATAATTTTCCTGCAGGTGTAGGTAAAAGGCTTGTTTCCAGTGTGAGGGTAGGATTAATGTGCTTCATGTTCATTAATTACCCCCCCTTTGGTATCCTTGTTTTTGCTTGGCTATGTTGTCTGTTTGTGAATGTGACCCTCACAGAGCAGTTCCTGGAATGCATCAAACATCACAAATTGAGGCTGCATTACAGTGTACAGGTATCCTAATGTAGATCATTCCCTTAACCTCCTGTCAGAAGTGTTCAGCATCTTCTCTTCTCTCTCTCCTTAGAGAATAGCTGAGGCGGAGATGGAGTGCCAGAGGATCGAGGCTCACATGTCCATCCAGGAGAGGAAGCAGCTGATAGTGGCCCAGGAGGAGGCGTGGAAGACCAAAGGCCACGGAGCCGCCAACGACTCCACCCAGTTCACTGTGGCTGCGCGCATGGTGAAGAAAGGTCAGAGGGCGAACTCAACGCATACCCCACTTCAACACACTTCTCTTTCCCCAGCTCTTACGCAAACACGCTGAAATGCATTAAGTCTTTACACCACAGAGAGGCAGACACTGGTTTAATGGTTGAAGTTGTTCCCTATTAGCAGGTATAACTAACTGAGAATGGAATAGGAAGGATGCATGTAACTATTTTAAGGCATCACAGACGGTGCTTCTGTAGCTCCGGATGCTTTTTAGGCTCATGTTTTATAGCTGTAAGTTCCAGTCATTATTTACTACTGTTAATCTGCAAAATTCCTACATGCAGTAAAGAAACCCTGGACACTACTCCAATCAATATTTTTTGTTAACAATGGTTCTAATTAAAGTGTAATTAATGTGTAAGAGTTCGCCCGTAGTGACAAACCCAAAGAAAGTATGACTTAAAGTTGTAGTGGAGCATTTTAGTGTCTCAGCTCACTGCGGTTTTACAGCCACAACTTCAGTGTTTTAGTTCAGTGTTTAATTTAATTCAGCAACTGTTTGCTAACATGTCTGCCATATTAACTTTATAATGTGACATGTTAGTGTTGTGTTTCTAGCCTGCTGCCACAGAGTGCAGAATATCAATTAATGCAGGCTGAAGGGAAACATTCACAGGTGGCATATTGCACAGGTTGAAAGGCAGTTGCTATGGAAGCTTAATAAATGACCTCTGCATACTGTATGTCACTTTCCTGTTTGCCCAGTATCAGCACAGGCTAACAGGCTTTGGTTTGGCACTTCCGGGCCACTGTACTTTGACCACTTCATTTGTATGTGCAAATGTGACACTAATAGCTGCATGTATGCTGTCATAACACAGCATCACGACACAGCCGGTGAGTGAACGCTCCCACATTTTTGATAAAACAGCTGACCGCCCCACCAGTGGTTAACTGTGTTATACTGGTGATACTGAAAGTCTGTCAGTAACAGTTCTCATACAGTGACGACAAATCTACTAATGCAACGAAACTCTGAGGGGAAAAAAGTAAATAACTCTTTGGACATTTCATCAATTGACAATGATGGTGTGTAACCATGTCATGCTGTGTAGGTGATTGGATGCTCATGCTTGTCTGTGTTCCCTCTTCAGGCTTGGCCTCTCCCTCTGCCCTCCAGTCTCCAGTCCCATCCAAACCTAAGAACAGCAGCCCGGCCATCTCCAAACCACAGGAAGGTGGGTTCCTTCCCCAGCTGTCTTGCTCATTTATTCCGCTTTACACAATTTTTTATATCTTCTGTTATACTGTAATGTTATTTTCTGCCTCTCTCTTCTACACTCCTGTGTCCTCTGATTACCTCTTATCACTTAGAGCTGTTTATCTCATTTAGCTGGAGAGCTCAGCTGCTGCACCAATCTGCTTTAGACTTAATTATATGACTTTGTTACATCCTCAGCTGGGTTCCTGTGTTATATAATTTCTGGTCCTGAGCCACTGAGTTGACAGTTTGTTCACTGCTGTTAAATTCACAGTTTTTTGAATTGACTCTGGTCCCAATCTCATTCGGACTCTGTGTAACTGACTCCTTTTGTTTCTCTTTCAAAAGACATGGAGGAGGTGTCTGATACTGAAGGTGTATACCTACTTTTTTTTGTGTGTGTTGCACTGTATGCACAATTCATCATCACCACCAAAACCACCAATATCATCAACGCTAAAGTGGCTGATGTTGCTATGAGACTTCTATTAGCTTCCAAAGCCTAATAGAATCTAAACCATGTTGACTTTGATGAATATGCATGAGTCTGAATAGCGGAAGAAGAAGTCATATTCAAAGCTTGTGACTGTGTTCACATTAATGTCATTGTGACTGTTAATCATGCTCAGTCATCATAGAAACAACAACATCAGCATCGATGGCTCTATAAACAACAGAAGCTCAGCCCGCCTCCTCAGAGAGGAGATCCATGCTGAGATGAAACGTGATGTAAATTTATGGCGTGTGTGTGTGTGTGTGTCTGTCTGTGTGTCTGTGTGTGTCTGTGTGGTTGTGCAGAGATCAAGGCCATACCAGATCTGAACCTGGAGTCAGACATGAAGCTGGATAAGCTGGAGTCGTTCCTGGGCAAGCTCAACAGTAAAGGTGAGTCTTGCTCAGCGTGCGGTGTATAAGTTCATCAGGCCACGGCTCCCTACTCAGTCACAGAGTGAGGACTCACCTGTCACACTGTTCAAATAATGTGAAACTGGAGCCACTTTATAAACCTGTAATTAGATATAGATTCATGTAATGACATCTCATTCTTATCTGATGTAATAACAGAAACCAAACTTAATGCATTAAGTCCAGTATTCTGCAGTTCACTGTGATTCATTAGAGATTAGTCTTGCATTTTTTCCAGGCATTCAGTATTTTCCTACTTTGAGTCTGTTAGATTTCAGTCCTGGTTGATTTGTATAAACCTGTGGTTACTGCTGACCTGCGCCTCCTTACGGAAATTTAACGGCCGTTTAACATGATGGTCTCATTCCTGAGTAAGTGTCAGAGTCACAGAGGAACATTGCCGTATCACTTCACCGTGCACAGATTAAAGGTTTTGCAAATGTATTACTTGAATATCTTCTCTGATGTACAAAGAAAATTATTTTTTTTAATAAACCAGGAAACACTGAAAGAGCCCGTTTAAAGGAGGTTCAAAAGAAGGAAAAACAAACAATATTTATACAACCACAACACAAACCCTAATTAACAAGATGTCCAAATTAGTCTCTTGTCATTCCATACATGTTCCCCATTGGATGATATGATATAGGCAGCAGTTGCTCTGTGATAACATTTAATAAAGGAATTGATGAGAAAGCTTATTGGGATTTGTTATTAGAAGAGGAGCGTCATTAATTAAGGCTTCACTGGCAACAAGTTTTTAAATCGATCAATGATGAGAGCAAAAGTCACTTTCTCCTTTATATCAACACTTTGAACTCAAAGCTCCCTCTCATCCGTCAGATACCAAACATCGTGCAGTCACTGTGCTGCCGAATAAAACCCGTATGGAACATTTACACAACAGATAGTTATGTCTGAGTCCCATTCATGATGATGTGTATTGACCACCCTGCGTCGTAAACAGGCCTTCAGTGGGGAAGTCAACAACAGCTGTGCCTCCACATGTCTTCCATATTATATTCAAATGTGTGTATGCACCAGCTTTTGTCTTCTACATTGTGTCCAGTACATGCATCTGTCATTTCCTGTGAATCAGGCACAGATCGTATCAAAAATTAGTTTTTTACTTTTTAATATAAGTGAAGAGGATTATAATTTCTTTCTTTATGCATGCATAGAAGAGACTTTTACTAGCTCTATGTTAAGTTTTCTTCATGGGGCCCACGGGTCAGGTGACAGAGGTATGTTGGCAAAACATGTTAAGTTGTCTTAATGATGAAAAGTTACAATTTAAATTTGTAAATTTATTCATTAGCAGTACATTTGTCAAAGCCTGTGCAAACATGACTAAGACTATATTCTGTGGGAGTAACTTCAATGAATCCTGGGATAAGTGTGATCCTCACGCAGCCATGTCTTCTCCCCTCCCAGTGTGTGGACTTCCAGAAGCTACCATCACAGTGACAGAGAAGAAGGTGAAGGAGGTGATGACCCTAGAAGATGAGACTTTCTCCAAGTTCTACCGCCACGTGGAGGAGCTGCCCTCCATCGTCAACAGGGTGGAGATAGACGACGACTTTGACGCCATCTTCGGTCCGCAGGTGCCAAAGTAAGTTTTCACTGCCGGACGTCGCTTTGAAGTAACAATAACCCTGACTAAGCCATCATTATGAGGCCCTTTCCTGTTAATCTTGACCCTCCCCTCCCCTCCCAGGCTGACCTCGGAGATGGTGCAGCACAAGCGAGCGGTGCGCCCGGCGCGCAACGTCCAAGCGTCCAGGAACCCTCTGAAGATGCTCGCCGCCAGGGAGGACATCAGACACGAGTACACAGAGCAGAGGCTGAACGTGGGGCTGCTGGAGAGCAAGAGGATGAAGGCTGAGAAGAGTGAGTGAGAGAGGATGAGGAGCTGGAGAAAACATGAGATGAAAATACTCAGGGACACTACATGTGACAAAATTGTCTCTAAATTTGCACATATTCAGTATAATTGTTCATGTTCCACTATTAAACCTTGAATGTTGAAGTGAAATTTATACGTTATAGTCTCTTTAAGTTGTTCTAATTTGTCTATGACATCAAATTCTTCTCATTAATCAATAATCAGTCCTGGCCGGTCCAAAGGAAATCAAACATTTTTGATAAAGTGCAGTAGGTGTTTGTCTGTGATCTTATTTTCCCCTTCCTGTCAGACTGTGTTGTGAAGTGTCTTTTATAGGTGTGACGCTGCAGAAATACAACAACAAACATGTCTGCCTTCCTGTGATGAGCTGTCATCCTGTAGTGTAATCTGCACCTGTTTAGTCCGCCTGGATTCGTCTTGTCTTTATAATATTGGTAGAAAGGCGAAAGGCTCCCACCTTAACAGCGAACAGATAAACAGCAGTACAACATGTTCATCAATCAGATACTAAATGAAGCATCACTGATATGATGCACACTATAAATAGTCTCTCCATGTTGTGGATTAACCCACTCAAACTACTTTGGGACTTTAACTGACCCACATCTCACACCAGATCTGGGTCCTGGAGTCTGTTTCCTGTCATTGTGCAGAGCAGTCCTCAAAATCTTAGTGCACGTGGTGAGAGTGACGTCAGAGAACCTGCAAAGAACCATGCAGCTTCCTCCTTCCCCTCCTCTGACAGCAATAAAAACTTAAACTCTCTCTGGAGCATTTGTTGCTGTCGTGCAGAGACCTTCATTGTTGTGTGTGTGTGTGTGTGTGTGTGTGTGTGTGTCTGTCTGGCTGGCTGGCTGGCTGGCTGGCTGGCTGTCTGGCTGTCTGGCTGCTGCTTCTTTACTTATCCACATATAAGCGTTAAACATAATGATTTGATGTTCCGTGTGATGACCTCTCTCTCTGTCCCTCTCTGTGTTCTGCTATGTTCTGTTCACTGCAGTGAATAAGAACTCAGGGTTCTCTGAGGTGGCTCTGGCTGGACTCGCCAGCAAAGAGAACTTCAGCAACGTCAACCTGCGCAGCGTCAACATCTCCGAGCAGATGTCCAACAACAGCGCCGTGCCGTACAAGAAGCTCATGCTCTTGCAGGTCAAAGGTCAGTTGAATGCAGAGGCTTCCTCAGCTGTACACACACAGGTGCACCTGAATTCACAACATCTGAATATTTAGTATACAGACCTTTTGTCAGAGAGAAGCCTGAGAGAGGAGATGTAAAACTACACTGAGGTGGTTTTTGGTTCCTTAAACCACAAATACATCTTCTTATGGATCAACACTTCAAATAAAACACTGGAGAAGTGTAAAGTGTAAAAAAGAGACCTTTAATATGAAATAAACGAAATACGAAAAAAAAACTGTGAAAGGAATTTTTAACATTTTTAATGTTTTTATTTGATCATTAGATCATTTTGTTTTAAAACCTTCCAAAACAAACCAACATTTTTTTATATTATTACATCTTTTCAACAGAATTGTACTGTTTTGCAAATGATTTGTCGGCCCACTTGCAATATATTCGCGGCCCCCACCAGTGGGCCCCGGCGTCAAGTCAAGGTCAATTCATCCATTCTGCATGTCAGTGCATTTGACCCCAGGACCTTCTTGCTTTGAGGAGACGGTGATAACTACTGTGCTAACATTCAGTTTCAGTTCACAAATGTAACTGTAATGTAGAAACCACCATGGTCAACTTTTTAGACCTCAACCCACCAACAGGGAGTCCAGGCAGCTGTCAGATGACGGAACAAAAAACATTCAGAGGTTATCACGCTCTACCAAGAAATACTTTGTCTTCAAATCGTCCTCTTTGAGTAACCAGTCTTAAGGTTTCAGTTTATTTACTGCATCGAGCTAGCCAAACAGAAAGATATATAAAACTTCTGTCCACATTTTCCTTATCTGTTAAATTAGCTGTTTGTTTTGTGGAGTCAAGTGTGAAATATTCAGCCAGTGAATCAGTATGTTTAGTAGTGTTTCCACTCAGTTGCTCAAGTGGATGGAAAAACAAATAGTTTTACACAAAGCTCTGGAGGATGCCGTCCTTTCCTTTCCAGAGGATATCTATAATGGGAGACGAGAGTCGGTCTATTTTGGTGTCTTCGCACCTCCTCCACGAGTCTGCTGGTGACAGCTGTGGCTCTAAATCATTCTCCCCAGGTCACCTCACGCTATCCCGGGCTGATCCTCTCCGCCAAACCCCACTGAGTGTAATCCACTACACCGGGGGGGGTACTCGCTTTGTTAGGAGGTCAACTGACTCCAACCCGGCAGTGTAGCTGAGTAGCTTCTGCTGGTTTCTGTTGAGCCAGAGGGATCCTGAACCACCAAGGCTCCTAAACAACCCTGTGTACTTGACAAAGCAGACTTATCTACATACATGTACAGGATCAAATGGCGACGGCGGGCACATTGTTGCCCTGACACCCCTAGTATGATAACACAGTGATAATCAGAGCTGTCACTGATGAGCCCACCTGTCTGCGTGTCTGTATGTAAAACCAGGCCGACGGCACGTCCAGACCAGGCTGGTGGAGCCCAGAGCGTCCTCCCTGAACAGCGGCGATTGTTTCCTGCTCATCGCGCCGCACCACTGCTTCATCTGGACCGGAGAGTTCGCCAACGTCATCGAGAGGAACAAGGTTAGTACCAACACAAAACATTAGAAAAGTAGAATCACGTCCTCGTGGTTGTCTGCCTCCGCCACTCAGACTAGTTTCAGGTTACATCCCTATTTATTTAGAGTCAAAATATATGAACCATTTGTGTGAAATTTCATCGTAATTGCTGTGTGACTGGCTAAAAAGTGTTTTGTTAGGTCACACTGACCTTTGACCTTCGACCACCAAAATCTAATCAGTTCATCTTTGAGTCCAGGCGAACTTTTGTTCCAAATTTAAAGAAATTCCTTCAAGGCATTACAGAGATATTGCGTTCATGAGGCCAAAACCATGACCTTGACCTTTGACCTTTTGACCACCATAAAGCTAATCAGTTCATCCTTTGAAGAAGTTCCATGAAGGTGTTACTGAGATATCGTGTCCACCTGAAAACAATATGCGTCCGGCTCTGACTGTCACCGGCGCAGAGGCAGAACAAGCTCGTCTGAGTAAAACTTGACTTCAGTCGTAGCGACGTCGGCTGGCTTCACGTGCAGGATGTCAACACGGCCGTGGGAGGAAGCAGCAGTGGCAGCAGCAAAGGAAGCAGTGTGTGAAGCGAAAAGGGGTGTAGGGGTGTGTGTGTGTGTGTCTGTGTGTTTGTGTGTGTGTGTGCGGGGTTGTTGCAGGAAACTCGCACAAAACAAGGCTATTGTTGAAAGCCCAGACTGGCTGCTGACCTTTGATTGACTGAGCAGAGCGCTGACCTCAATCTGACAGAAAGGAAAGCACTGAGCCGTGGCCCACATCATTTAATTCAGTTCATTATGAATCTGTTTGATAAAATGGTTTAAACAGACTTTTCTTTGTATCTTAGAAAGTGTTGAACCAAGTTTTTCTTCCATAATGATGTCTAAGAAATGAACTTAAAAATCATTATGATGTGTTCGTTATGTTTTTGCCAAGTGTAAACAGCTCGTCAACCATTTCAACAGAGAACCTGTGTTTTTTTTTTTTTTTGATTCAACAGGAACTTATTCACAATAAGTTTTTTTTTTTCTTTCTTCCAGGCTTCAGAGTTGGCCAACTTCATCCAGAGCAAGAGGGATTTGGGTTGTCGGGCCAACTACGTTCAGGTCATCGAGGAGGGCATCTGCACAAACAGCCACCCTGCCAAGGAGTTCTGGAAGATTCTGGGAGGACAGTCAAATTATCAGTGTAAGTGATTCATATTCATATCTGACGCTGTCTGAAGCTGGAGGAAAACAAACAGTCCCTGAAGCGCTGTAATGCAGTGACCTCGTCTCTTTCCTTTTGCAGCTGCAGGAACCCCAGATGAAGATGAGCTGTATGAAGGCGCCATTGTGGAGACGAACTGTATTTACCGCCTGATGGATGACAAACTGGTCCCAGATGATGACTTTTGGGCCAAGATGCCTCGCTGTTCCTTGCTCAACCCCAAAGAGGTCAGACAACCTGAATTAGTCTTTTTTTCCCTGCTGACATGTTTTTGACGTTTTATGTTTTACTTGGTTCCCCCCAGTGGTCAAAAAAAGAAAAAAAAAAAACACTGTAGCAGCTGCTACTGTTGGCTTGTAAAACCTCTCTCTCTCTCTCTCTCTCTCTCTCTCTCTCTCTCTCTCGCTCTCTCTCGCTCTCTCTCTCGCTCTGCAGGTTTTGGTGTTTGACTTCGGCAGTGAGATGTACATTTGGCACGGGAAGGAAGTGACGCTGGCACAGAGGAAGGTGGCCTTTCAGCTGGCCAAGCACCTGTGGAACGGCACCTTCGACTACACCAACTGCGACATCAACCCGCTCGACCCGGGAGAGTGCAATCCACTCATACCCAAGTATGGAAACGCTGCTCACGCTGCAGCTCAGACACATGATTAGATACTTGCTGTATATGCAGCTGATCATTCATAGGATCTGGACTTTATACAAACTGCGCTCGCCTTTGCAAAATCATTACAAAGCAATCTCACCATCTGTCTCTTGACTCTTTCCTTTTAATTTTTCCTGTTGCCAACAAGCTATCTATTTTCATTCTACAGTTTTTGCCATGGATTTAATCTTTTAGCGCGCAGTCAGACTGAGATAGCAAACAAGTATACGATGCGGTCTAGCCAGCGACAACATGAAACTTCCTGTAATTGGCTTATCACAGTGATAGGCCCTAAAGGTCCCATATATGAGATTTCTATGTGTTGTTTGATTGTAAAGCAGGTCTGGGTTCTATATTAATACTGTGAAAGTATCAAAGCGCTCAGTCCATAGAGAAATGCACACTACACTGAGATGGTTCCTGGTTCTTGAAACCACAAATATATCTTCTTATGGATCAACAGAGGAAAAGTGGAAAATATAGGACCTTTTAATATGAGGAAAAAAACAGTGGAATTAGTTTTTAAACATTTGTAATGTTTTTACAGATCATTTCATTTTCAAATGTTTAAAAACATTATTTTATATATTTCTTTGAATATATATTATTACATCTTTTCACCAGAGTTGTACTGTTTTGCAATTGATTTGTCGGCCCACTTGCAATATATTCACGGCCCACCAGTGGGCCCTGGCCCACAGGTTGAACTGAAAGCAGAGACTATTACTACAACAGTGTATGGAAAACATTTTCATTGTGTCATTGATGAACTGTGTCCTCTCCACCTGTAGGAAAGGCCAGGGTCGACCTGACTGGGCCGTGTTCGGCAGACTGACTCAGCACAATGAAACCACTCTATTCAAAGAGAAGTTCCTGGACTGGAGCGACTCCAGGAAAACCCCCAGCCCCACAAAAAACACCAACGACCACATGACAGATCAAAAGGTATCAGGAAGTACCTCATCACGTAAAAGTCCTAATCCTGTCAGTGATGTGTCAGAGAGGATTATACATCTCATCTCCACCCCCAGGAGCAGTCCACCTCCGATCAGCCCCGGGCGTATGACGCCTCCCTGATGCTGCCCCTCCATCAGGCGCCTGTCTGCACCAAACTGGATGGGTTTAACGTGGGGCGGGGCTACAGCCTGGTGGAGGCGGAGGATTGGCGGAGCTATGAGATCAGCACTCTGGCGGTGGAGGTGTGGCACATCCTGGAGTTCGACTACAGCCGCCTGCCGCGCCAGAGCATCGGCCAGTTCCACGAAGGCGACACCTACGTGGTGAAGTGGAAGTACATGGTCAGCGCTGCAGGTCGGTATCGATTTCCTGCTGTATAACTGGGACACTTTCACACAGAGTATGTGACTCTAACCCACAGAACTTTATTTTAGATTCTAAACTCTGGCAGGACGTGTTAGAATGAACTGTGGTAAATGTGCATGAAATGATACAAAAGACACTCAGAACATTTTCATTTGATGCCGTGGTGCAGAAAGTGTTACTCTGTTTACACTTGTAGAGTATGCAAGGCTGCAGAACAACAACGTGATGTTTAGACTGAATGCACCACTAATAAGATCATGAGCATTTTGCAGAAACCACAGGTACTACGTGATCTTGGGTTATGTGTGGGAGACTGTAGATCTTGTCAACATATCTCTCTCTGAAATACCTCTGACTCACTCTGAGAACATCCAAGAATTTCAGAGCACATCTTTGATGTAGACACCAATCCTCCTCCAGCCAAATGCCCACAGATGTGGGTCAAGATGTTTTAGTGAGACGTGCCACTACAGGCCATATTATCACCATTATTGTAACCAAAAAGGGAGAAAAAGTAGCCAGTTAGCGGTCATATGGTACAGTAATATTTTGCTGTGAACTGACTAAAATAAGAAACACTGGTGAGGTGTGGTCTGGCGCGTTGCTGCTGTATCTTGAGGCAGTGCAAAGTAATTGTGCTATTGACCAACAAACAGTATTCCACTGTTATTTTAAGGGCGCATCCTGACAAAATTGCACCGCTTTCAGCATTGTGCCAGAACACAGCGCCAGACCAGATTGTTGACTGTGTTCACCCTTCATTAAATCACCAGGCTGCACTATAACCACACACACCTCTACATACATCAGAGTGGTCGGTTTTAACTTGATATAACCACATTTATTATTCAAATTTCAACAAAGGGTGCAAAAGCATGCATTGTACCCTCTGTCTGATATTTTGCACCCGGGCCTGTGTGGTGGAATCCTTCTGTTACTGTAGACAATCTGCTCACATGCTTTCACTTTGCACAGGAGCAGATCTGCTTCCTCTTAGGGAACTACTGGCAAATTCTCCATTATAATAGCAATCCGCCAAGGTGCAGCCACGCCTGGCTTTTAAAAGGGAATGGGAGGTGGCACTCTGATCGGTTTATTGCATGTTGAGCCCAAAACACACCCATTATTGATTAAGAGACCAACCCTTTTGAACAATGCAACCATTTTCTCCACTGTTAAAATAGCAAAACTGGATTTGGACACACCCAAACTGAACTTGCTCCATGTGCTCAAATCATTAAAAAAGGGGCCCCTAAGATTAATATAGTTTAATATTTGCTTGTGAAGGTGTCTCAACTTAATTCCAGTTGTATAAATGTGGAGGAATTGATTTTAGTGCATTTACACTAGATGCATGGAGACACAAAATGTATGCATCCATTAGTCAGGTCTTGCAGCAGATCACAGTGACCATTGCAAAAGGTGATAGCAACTTGCAACATTTTATAGTTTTCCGTCACACTCCTTCATTAGTGTCTTTGTAACAATCAGTTGGGAAGAGACAGAACCCGGAGCAGCTGAGGACGGCGGGGGCCGGGAAGGAGAAGTGCTGCTACTTCTTCTGGCAGGGCCGCAACTCCACCGTGAGCGAGAAAGGAACATCGGCACTGATGACGGTGGAGCTGGACGAAGAGCGAGGAGCGCAGGTGCTGTACACAAAGTCTGGTTACTCTGTGTGTTTTCTGTGTGTGCAGACAGCCTGACTCATCCTGTTTCTCCTCCTGTTTCACCTCCTCTTCCTCCAGGTTCAGGTCCAGCAGGGTAAAGAGCCTCCATGCTTCCTGCAGTGCTTCAAGGGAGGGATGGTGGTCCACTCAGGGAAGAGAGAAGAGGAGGAGGAAAACTCACAGAGTAAGAGCAGAATATTACTTCAACGCCGTCACTGCTCAGGAAAAACAAACCATCCAGAGGAGCTCTGTATTTTCCACATCAGTTACTGTGAACACAACACTGTCTTTCCTCAGATGACTGGCGTCTGTACTGCGTGCGGGGAGAGGTGGAGGTGGAGGGCCACTTGCTGGAGGTGGCCTGTCACTGCAGCAGCCTACGCTCCAGAGTCTCCATGGTGCTGCTGAGCGTCAGCCAAGCCCTCATCTACCTGTGGCACGGCTGCAAGACTCAGGCACACACACGGGAGGTTGCACGCACCGCCGCCAACAAGATCAAAGAGCAGTGAGCGGAAAACTTTCCTCACTCCATTTAACAGAGAACGAAAGGAAATCGTGAGATCTGAAACAATGTCGCTCACTGTGACACCTTTGTCTTTGTGCAGCTGTCCTCTGGAAACGGGCCTCCACAGCAGCAGCAAGGTGACCATCCGGGAATGTGACGAGGGAACAGAGCCCACGGGATTCTGGGAAGCCCTTGGGAGGAGGGACAGGAAAGCGTACGACTGCATGCTGCAAGGTGGGGGAAATATGAGTGTGCGAAACATGACTCTTACCTTTTCTATACACTCAACAGATGCAGGGTGTGAATAGTGCAGTTGTTTATGTGTCATATCTTTGACCTTTGACCTTCAGACCCAGGCAGGTTCAACTTCACGCCTCGTCTCTACCAGCTGAGCAGCAGCTCAGGTGAGTTTGCAGCTGTGGAGTTCCTCTACCCTGCCAGAGACCCCAAGGAGGTCAACTCCATGCCCTTCCTGCAGGAGGACCTTTATGCAGCCTCACAGCCAGGTACACACACACACACACACACACAGCACACATGCACACACACACACACCCATGCAACACTCACCCACACACACTGCACACACCACACACACACAACACACACACATGCACACTCACACACACACACTCACACTCACACACCACACACACATGCACACTCACACACACACATGCACACACACACACACACACACACACACACAATGCACACTCACACACACAACACACAATGCACACACCACACACACGCACACACATGCACACCACACACAACAATGACACAGCCCACAGCACACACACACACACACACACACCATCACGACACACACACATGCACACACACACACACACACACACGCACACACACACATGCACACTCACACACACACGCACACGCACACCACATGTCTACACCCATTTCATAACCCTGGCTTTCATCTATCAGCCCCAGTGTTTTGATAAATTGGCCAGTTTACCCATTAGTACAAAACATGAACCTTAATGTCAAATCTATTCATTTGTATTCACTATACTGAGTGATGACAGGTTAAAGTTGAGACCAAATATTCTTGGTTTGGAAACGAGACCGACGACTTTCCCTAATTAAATGAAAAATAAATATGTTTGTCATTGGGAAAGTATATTTTCAGCTGTTGTTCCCCTGAAATGTTTCCAAAAATCAATTGTACAAAAACTTTTTCCAAGCATTTTCCATTAACCTTTACGATAAAATCCCAAAGATATTCAGGTTATAGTAACATAAAAAAGCAACAAATCCTCACATTGGATTGGCTGGAATCAGAGAATGGATAACATATATATAATAATGATGATAATAATAGAGTAATTGCTTCAGCTCTAATGTTGATCTAGTAACTTGAAAAAATGCTGGGAGGCCACCTCACCAAAAACTTCAAGAGCACAAACCTGGAGAAAATTTTATTTTTCTCTTAGCTTTAGAGTACAAAAAAAAAATGAAACAAATAAATAAAGCATGGATGAAAAGACAGGAATTTGTCTCATTTTGAATTTGTGAAGGACATCTCAAAAAAGAAAATATTGACCTCTGTAATTAAGGTGGAAATCATCTTGTTTCCACTCTCCTGTGTTCAGCCCTGTTCCTGGTGGACAACCATCATGAGGTGTACCTGTGGCAGGGCTGGTGGCCTCAGGACAGCGAAAGCACCGGCTCAGCCCGAATCCGCTGGGACTCTGACAGGAAGTGTGCCATGGAGACTGTGCTGCAGTACTGCAGAGGTAGTCCACTTCATTCTTATTATTTCTAGACACGTACAAGTCACAAATTCTGTTGTAATATTTTACTTGTTCCTTCTTTAACCGCTTTATGTGAGGTCTGGGAGAACATCCACAGCATTAGTCACACCAGTGTGGGAAGTGTAGTGCAAAAACAAAACTGCAGTGACTGTTTGTAACCTAATTTTAAGAAAAAAAAGGAAATCCTGATGTGCTGCTTCAGAACCAAAGACCTACTGTTGTTTTATTTTATTTTATTTTATTTTATTTTATTATTAGAAAAGAATGAGAAGAAGCCCCCTAAATCCTATCTGATCCACGCTGGTCTGGAGCCGCTCACCTTCACCAACATGTTCCCCAGCTGGGAGCACAGAGAGGACATCGCTGAGATCACTGAGAGGGTGAGAGGATCAGATCATTTTATCTGATTACTACATCATCTGATATGAAACAGTGCTGCTCACAGTGTAGCCATCAGTGCACTCTCACTTACTGAAATATGTGCACTTTACTGTGTAAAGCCATTATCCCTTATTGATTTTTCAAATTAAATTTGTTATTTAATATCCAACTCTCTGGGTTCTTTTTGCATTGAAGTTATATTGACAGTGTTGTGTGTGTGTGTGTGCTCTCAGGAGGCAGAGGTGTGTAACCAGATTATCCTGGTGGAGGATGTGTTGGCCCGGCTGTGTAAAACCACGTACCCCCTGGCAGACCTTCTGGCCCGGCCGCTGCCTGAGGGAGTCGACCCTCTTCGCCTGGAGGTCTACCTGTCCGATGAGGACTTTGAGGTAGGAGACTGTCACTCATGTCACTGTAACCAACACAATCAATATAAATATCACCATCAGTAAAATCACTGTATGTCAAACATCCAAAAAATCATTTATATTTAAATTTACATACAAATTTCAACTTCTAACTTTTCTAAGTTTCCCAGATGCCATGATTCGACTTTTTTTTTGTTTTTAAATGTAGATGTTACATATTATTTTATTGTGTAAATGTAGCTTATTGTAATTTTTGCAACACAGAACCTAAAGGAGCAGATACACATGTTGGTATTAAATTGTGACAAACACAATTTAAATGGAAACATTTTGAACATGCAGCAGCTTTTTAACCAAATCTCAAAAGACAAAAAAAAACAACAACCCTCTGACTTTCCTGCCCTGTCTGTGGCTCTCAGCCTCAAACCCGCTGGTTCCTACTGGAGATGTCAATCTTAAAAAAGGATCACGAATATAATAATTTTATTATTATAATTCTCATTAATGAATTTGATGCTGTAGTGAGTATTTCCAGCACCAGGACAGTGTGCATATGTCAGACTGAGTAAAAATAAACATGTGTGTGTGTGTGTGTGCGCTCTCCTTAGTAATGAAGGAACATGTCACACAGGGAACAGTGTGGCTCACTGATGTGTTTTTAATAGTTGATAAATATTAAGGTGTTCTCCATCAGTCTGGAATATTCTGTATAAATGTTCATCCTGACTTTTCTCTGGTTATTTGTTGATCTTTCTGCCTGTTCATTTCCCTCTTCGTTCATCCCTCTCTTTTGCTTTTCTATCTGCAATCTTATGTTCTGCCATATTTTCTCCATCCTCTTGTCTCTTCGTGAACTCATCTACTTTATTCATTCGACCCTCCAGGGTGTAGGGGCTTATGGGAAGGTGAGTGGTCTGAGTTGAGCATGGATGACTCGTTGCACAGCATCCTCACTCTTTATTCGGCTCATAATCCATTTTCCTCTCAGCTCTGCTTCACTAGAAACATCTAAAACACCTAAGTCCTCATTTGCGCAGCATGCTGTTCACTCACAGTCTTCGAGTCGGTGTGGACACCACACTGAATCCTGGAAATATGAGGTCTTTGATCAAACTGGAAACGGAACTTATTTTACTGGAGTAGAAGAATGGAGTTTGTGTTTTTAATCTCACTGATGCATGAGTGTGTTCTCAGAGGTTACTCATTCCTCACCGTACCGGCAGCAGGATTTGCTGGTTTGAAGTTTGTATGGTAAACTAAACCATGTGACTGCTGGTGCTTCATGCTGATTGTGTGCATGACTGGTCCCACAGAAAGCCCTGGAGATGAGCAGAGAGGAGTACGGGGGTTTGCCCGTCTGGAAACAGGTGAACTTGAAGAAAGCCAAAGGACTTTTCTAAACGGCTGGAACAGAGAGATGGACTAAAGCCACAGAGATGTTGTTTTGTCTCCTCTTTTATTTACGCCTGCACACAACAGAGGCTCAGGGGTAGCGACTCCTGAGTTAATGGAGGGATGAAGAAGCACGAGAGGAGTTACAAAGTCGTGTTAGAGATGATCAGCGGGCGAGAGGTGTGCCAGCTTTCTCGCGCCGCAGATTTCTTTCTCATCTGCTTTTTGTGTCGGTGTTTTTGTCAGTAGGAGACAAATGTAGGCAGATGTACCTCTGAGTGAAAACAGAGCTTGTTTAAATGTACACTCTGTTAATGTTTGTACATATGTACAATACACAGGACAGCCAGTGCCCTTACAGTGTGGGCGAGTGGGAGCAGGCCTGTCAGCCCGTTCAACACACTCCACTTTAGACTCTCTGCTACTCCTGTATGTATGTTTATGCAGTTCAAATAATTTATATTTATATCAAATCTACATAGGATTTTTTAAAAGCTTCATGAATATTCACTGAACTAAAATAAATAGAATAAAGTGTATAATGAATGTTGAGGAGGTTTGTGTCATATGTTGATAAATACTGGATCTGTCTTGCTGTACAATTCACCATTTGCCATTTACAAATCAAACGATGCAGTTTTTTTTTTTCTCTTTTTTTTTGATGCGTTTAGTGTCGTTAATATTTCAGATAGAAGAAAGGATACAGGCTTGATTAAAGGCAAAGATGGAGTGATGATGAAATGTATTTGATTTTTAAGTCCCACAGTGTATAGTGCCTTGCTTTGTGTACAGTTTATATACAGATCATAGTCTGCATTTTGAAGACTTTTGTGATATGAAGAGCTACTAGAGAAATAAACCCTGAAAGTTGAACATCTGAAAACTTGTTGCCCTTTATTTTGTCTTCATCTAACATACAGATTACGGTTCTGTTAAAGTTGCATCACTTATTGAGTTAAATAATATTTAAGGAAAGTTTGATTCACAGCTTTAATTACTGTATAATAATATTAATAACAATAACCTTTCTTTGTATAGCACCTTTCATACAGGAAATACAGCACAGAGAAATTACATGCACCAGCTGCTTCACATAAAATGAACATAAAGACATTAATGCAAAATGAGATGGAATAATAATAAATTAATGACATAGAAATAAAAAAATAGAAATAAATATTAAATAAAATATATCAACTTAATTAAATTAAATGAAGTGGTGTCCATAATATGAATTGGTTGATCAGCCAGTAGAGGGCAGTATAGCACTAACATCTGCAGACTGACAACAGGACTGTTGCAGATACTCAGATCAGTTACACTCTCGTAGTCAGGCTTATTTGACTCATATTAGATCACTGTCAGTGTCAGTAACACTGAGCGGACTGTGTTTGCACAAATATTTTTAATTCAAATTTACACGCAGACCACTTTCTTCTTCTATGGTGCACTGTCGAATAAATAGAACATGTGCACAGAAACAGATCAGCAGTTGCTCAGTCGTTCCTACTCAGGGGCTGAAGTACAATTTTGAAAGCTCAATAGATGATCAGTTGTTTGGGAAAGCAAAAAAAAACAAATCCTGTTCTAATGAATTATGTTCTTTTTTTCCCCTTATGAAGCACCTGGGGAAAAGCATGCACCTGATCAGGAAGAAAAACACGAGGAGGGAACAAAAGTTGAATTAATGTGATTTATAGGCCTTTTTCAAAGCAGACATTTTGACTTTGTCATGGTGGGAAAAGCAGGTGTTACTAATAACATTACAGACGGCTCTGGTCTATTCTGGTCTAAGTGTAGCCTACTTGTACGGCATGATTGTGTGACAGTGAACCAACAAGCACCAGAACAGGACCCTGAAACTGAAGCAGCTAAATGGAATCCAGCCGTCATTCATTTTAATAATCACGTCTCTGATTTTCCTTTTTTCACGCGTTAAAATATCGTCTGAAAAAAGCTTATTCGGCAGCAATTAAAACAAAATTGCTCTGATGTTAGCAAGGCAATCATGTTAGCAGGATTTATCCAAGAAGCAAAAAACATGTCGATAATAAGATGGAGAAGAAAAGAAAACATGTCAGTCAACCACTGATGTTTACTCTGAGTGTAGAGGTTTCCACAGGAGGGCAGGACACTAGGTTTGGGAACCACTGGTCGAGGCTGTTAACGCCTAACTAAGCCAAAGATGCCTGGTCACCAGAAACACGAGAGTTACTGTGAGCTGTGTGAATTCAGAGCTACTATGGAACAGGACCCGTGAATTAATACTGGTAAATGTCACTGTGTGTTGATGTTACACTCCTATTACCACCTCTGTGTGTAACAGCCTACATTTAGTCCGTGTGCTCCACATTATGGATTCTGTTAAAAGGCTGAATTACCTGTGTGAAGTCACACACACACACACACACACACACACACGCACACACACACAGGTGAAAACTACAATCATCCATCCAACCTGTTAAACCTCACGGCCTCATTTTCCAGGCCATCCTCCAACTCTACACACACACACACACACACACACACACACACACACTTGTACTGAAAGCTCTCAGATGTTCTCAATATCAGCCTTTGGCCTGTGTTGAGGAACAAGAGCAATTAGAGGGGAATTTCATGCAATCACAGTAGAACAATATACACAGCAGGTTTCTGTCCATCCAACTGTTGCTGGAGTGTTGCTCAATGTTTTAACAGCCTCACTGACAGCCTGCCCTCAAACAGCAACGCGCGAGAGAGAAAGAAGCTGCTGCCTTTTCCAGAAAGGTTGGCAAGGAGCTGCGTGGTTCTCGCTGTTTCTCATCTGCTCGCCCTCTCTTGCATGCTAAGTTGTTGGATGCGGAGCCCGTGCTGGATTATTCTGTTACACATGCCTCCTCTGAACTCCTCTGGCCTGCGAGGAGTTTGATGTGCGACACGGTGCATATCTGCCCCCACCCACTCCTCCACACCCACTCAGTGCAACAAGCTCCAACCCCCCCCTTAATCCTCCATCCCTCCACTCTCTGTCTCCAGGAAGACAGTAGGACATACAGTCCGCTGCCGTACGCACACACACCGCAAGGCGTGTGTAGCATCTCTGCACCCGTTTTTGACTCTGAGCCCAGTTTCTGTGCCGAGCTCCAACCAGCTTTTCTTTTGATTCAATCCCTTTACAGTATGCAAAGACATGAATGCAAAACACCATGACACACACACACACACACACACCTGTGCCGCACAATCTGTTAATACACACACACAGATGTAATGTGAGCACTAGAAGACTAGAACGGAGAGGTCAGCCATAAAAAAAAAAAACAGAGATCATAGATCTGTATTTGCTTGACTGTATTTTAGTTCTTTAGCAGCATTGAGAAGTGCATTTTTATTTTTTTTTATTTTTTTTTAAAAGGGACTTTTGTTTTGGTGAAAATACTTCCATCATCAATTTCCTGTGAGATAAAAAATGTTTTTACTCGGTTCAAATAATTTGAATGATTCCCTTGTAAAATTTTATGTGTCACATAAAACCTGTAAAACACTCCTGCAGGGAAGTTCAGGCCTCACAAGCACATTTAATAAAATTGGTGGACTAGAGAAAATCACAAGGAGTTCCTCTTCCACTGGCACCTGTCCATTTTCTTGGTTGTATAAACCAACTCTTTAAGTAAAACCAATATCTGAGTTACTCTTCTATTTTAGAGGGAAATGTCATTTTACTCATCTGCACTTGCGTGACAGCTGCAGGCAAATCACTTTCATTTATATAGGACATTAAGTTACAGATAAACTGAATGTTCTTGCATGAAAAAAGCATATGGACACCGCAGACACACGCACATACAGTAACTTATCTTAAGCCTGAGAAAATAGAAAAGTTTTTCTTTGAATGTGGACACATACAGTTTGTGGCAGAGCTCAGGTTGTCAGCCACCAGGACCAAAGTAACTCATGAGATCTGGATCTTATTCAAGGTACAGTCAGAAAACCACCACCTGATGACCTGAGCTCTCTGACTGGACTGTTAACAGTGACCAGGTATTTTTTTTAGACTAGATATGAAATTATTTAAATAGTGAAGTAATGTGTTTCTGCATCCTGAAGAATGGATTCGACTTTCCTGAATTTCCTCCACAGAATAAACCACGTTTTTGTCTAAAATGGCCTCCAACAAAGAAAGAAATAAGACCAGAGCAGAGGCGGACTGGTGATGAGGACTACCAGCTCCGTCAGTGTCATTGATCCAGTTGTTCCCAGAAGATAAGTCCAATAGTGGTCTGGCTTTGCTGAGATGGAGAGCCTATGAGCTGCTAAAGGCTCCAGCTTGACTCAGAGCTGGCTTTTCTTCTCCTCCATGTGTAAGTAACTTTATGGCTAAATAATGTCACATGTGTAACTTACTGTTACTGATATTATGACTGCATTTGGCAAATGTTGCTATCACTAGCTGGCTTAGTGTCAGCATTGCTGTGGAGCAGATCACAGCAATGCTAGCCTGGGCTAATGGTTGTGGCTGGACTGTTTTGTTCTTTTTGTTGGCTCTCGTGTTCACAGGGTAACTTTACTGAGTTGTGCTTCTTGTTTCTTGTGTGTTTTAGTGTCCGGGTTCACTGGGCTTCAGGTGTGGCAGAGGAAACATTTGTTTAGATCTGAGATGCTGGTGGTGTAGTGCGACATCTAGTGGCACTGACAATGCTTTACAGAACCTTTTCAAAACGTCTCATCCAGGTGCAACATGAACATCCTGCTCCAAATATAAACCAGTAATAATAATAAAACAATACAATGTTATAACACCATAGTACGTGACTGCGCTTCATCCTGAGCCTCCGCAGAGGGATTTTGAAGCTTTGCACCTTTGTATCGGTACAGGAGAAGGGTGAAACTGTAATGTTCGTGATTAATTATTAGATTATGCAAGGGGTAATTAAAATATCAGTCAATATTTACTGGGCCATATGCCACTGGCGCTCTTGCAGCCATGAGTCGCCTGTGAATTCTAATAGCCCAAACGGGGTGAAAAAGCGCCCGCTGGCAGGTATCTCCCTAATGCTCTTAACCATCTGCCGACGCTCAGCCCACTTCCACACTAACATAATGTTTTGTTTATGATAACAGTGTTAATTCAACACAGGCTTAGGTGCAAAGTGGCACAGTTGAGCTTTAGCACCATTTATTCCACAATATTTGCATTTGGCGGCATGCCTGCCCAACGGCAATCCTCCCCTCCCCTCCCCTCCTCTCTTCCTCTCCTCAATCCACAGAAGATGACAAGCAGCGAACAATGAGAGTCCAAATAAGGCTTAGCACATATTCTTCTTCATGCTGTGTTTCCTTTTTGTTTGGAGTTTCTATTTATGTGTGGATTATCACTTGCACTCAGCATCACAATAGAGCTATGGGTTCCTCCTCTCCTCTCCTCTCCTCTCCTCTCCTGATTCCTCACCTCTTCTCTCTTCAGGTTGGAAAAAAGCTCTAATCCCAACACTTCCTGTCCAAAGTCTACGAAAGCCACTTCAAAGACTGAGTCGAGATGATTTATGGGAAATGAATTTCAGAAAGAAAACTTTTTTTCTCTTTTCTGGTGCCCTGGGCTTTTAGTGGTAAGCTATGCTTGTTAACCCAGATTTAGATCTCTACCCTGATGGAGCCCATAAAAGTGGTGTGGATTTATATAATGTGGAGCGCAGCCACGTGCCTCAGGTCCCCTCGCTCGCCGTGTCTTTCCTGTTCGCAGTCCAAGCCCCGGACAGTCATTTTTAAAGCTGGATGGAGACTCTGTGCCACCTGAATCTCCTCAGCTGGAGGGAAAAAGAGGGACCACACACTACAGTGTGAGCTGCACAGAAGTTTAGACTTTATTCCACAGTTTTATGATGGAATTAACCTTTTTCATCTGCAGCCACTTTGACTTTTAGATGGAAAGATAAAAAGTGGGTACCTGTCACTAATGATTTTTTCGACAAAATAATCATCACTCAAATCACTTATAGGATGATTTTCCCACATATAAATGTCAATACTAAAAGTCCCTTCAATAAAAAACTGCTTGTGTTGCAGTGAGGTTCGTTAATAAAGAAATACTTATAAAACACAGGGACAAGCCATCAGAAATCTTGACAGATGAAACTTAGGAAGCAAACTTTTTCCCAAACAGAAACACTGCAGAAAGAAAAAAAACCTGATTCATTTTACGGATCTGTAATGTCGTAATAATTTCCTACTTATTTTCCTAGGAAAACGAACCGTCTAAACTGGTACTAATTATAGGAGAAAGTCTTTGAAAGAACCTGCCCAAGTAACCCAAGTAATTATTAATTCATGATTCATTTATTGTTGGAAACTTTATTCTTCTTGTTGAATTGTATGCTATGGAAGGTTTTTGTTTTTTTCTTTATCTGTGAAGCCCTGAGAGGCAAGAAAAAACATTTTATTTCGAGGCTCATTTTTTCAAGTTTTCTTTTTTTCTTTTGAGTGCCTGGAGAAATTAAAAATCACCTGGAAGGAAACATGAATGTTTTAGTAAATTTAAACAGGGGTACTGGTGCACTTCAGCCTCTTGGGGCTGAAATGAGTATTACAACAATAAACAAACAAACAAAAAATCTTACTTGCCTGTCGGGGCTCCCATGTGTGCTCTCCTTTAGACAAATTTAGCATTTTTACGTGTTCTGTTGGCCTACTGTGCTCTGACAAAAGACTTTCTAGGTTATGCTGGCATTTAGTTAGAGGTAATAGAGCGCTGCAGTGATGACGTATTTTTGTAGTGTTGAAGTTAGCATCACCCTGGTTCCCTCGACAAAAGGCCGATGGGGATTTTTCCATTGGCTTTTGCATTATTGCAGAAAATAAACTTTGCAACAAACAAACGTTCATGATACTGACACATTTTTATTCAGTAGGATAATCTTCTCTAATGGACACCATGCTATGATTTTTGAAGCCTAAATACACTCGCCATAAGTAAAAAGCTAATGTTAGGCTATAAACCGACGACACCACAGTCATGACTTCAATGTCACCACCACTAAACATCTAACTTGTATTTTGATTTAGCTCTTAGCTGTTTTACAAAAGCCTTCACTCTCTTAGAGTTAGTAATAGTTTGCAAGAGGCGCGAGTATAAGCACAAGTCTATAAAGGCGGACTGGTGAGTATGTAACATTTAATGTCACAGAGAGCCTCTTCAGTCTCATTTAGCCACTTGTTTGCAACAACCTTTTACCAATAGTAAAATGTGAAAATGTCTTGCACTTGTGTCCTCCACTGATCTTATTTCAGGCATCCAATCAAAAGAGACTGACATCCTGACAGGTCGTTTGCGCAGCAGGTTATTATGACCCATAGTTACGTTTTGTTGCTAGGCGTCATCTAGTGGTCGTAGTAAGTAAGACAAGAGCAAAGGGAAAAGTGCCGCTGTAGGGGCACTATATCAGGAAACACTCCTCTGGGTTGTATTTGAGGGTAGGAACAATTGACCGACATGTTTGTATGGATTGGAGGAACTTGTTGAACTGAAAACCTGTTCAAAAACCCACAGGAAGTGCAAAAATGCTAATTAATTATTGTGCAATTAAAAAAACATCTTAGTGTTACTAAAACACCTGAAATTATTGAAGACCATGAAGCAAAGGTAGTAAACTGACATTGAGTTATGTTATGTTTTTATGGTGTCACACTAATTTACAAGGTCACAAACAAAGAATGAACTTTTCCTTTATGTCTATGAGTAGCAACTATCAGGAATTAAGTACAGTCCAGACCCTAGGTATTTGTTTTAAACTTTGGAGAATATTTGTTGAAAGTGCTGTACCTCCCACACTTTGATGTAACCTACTAAAACTCTGACGCTGAGTCTTGTAGTATCCATTATTTTATTATAAACTGAATATACTGAAGCACAGAGCCTGAAGAACAAAAAATATGTAACTGTCCAAATGTTTAGGATCTATACAGTATTTTAGTAGCTTATGCAGGTTGGTTCCATGCTATATTTGTTGGAAAGTTTACTCTGAAATTTGGATGAAAGTTTAAAGCAGCAGTCTGGGTCACATTATTCTCTCTATCCATCCTGAAGAAGGGAAAATGCTGCTTGAAGAATCTGCCAATCACTGAATCAATCAAAAGTATCTTAGCCTTTTAGAGGAGCTCCCCTACCACGCACTTCACCAGTAGGTGTACCTCTGTGTGTGTGTGCGTGCGTGTGTGTGTGTGTGTGTGTGTGTACATTTCTGAGTGCGCACCACACCTCCAAATCGAAGTCTTTGGACTGGAGTCAAGAGACTGCCCTCCCACTGCCACCTGGCATCATTAGAGGCTCTGATCCTCTAATCAACACCAACAAACACAACCCCCTCCCTCCCCCTGCTCCTCCATCCATCCATCCTCCCCTCCACCTCTCCATCCTGTGGCCCGGCCTGGGGCCTGGCAGCCTGCTGTGGAGAGCAGACTATTGGGGTTTTTTTTTGTGAGGTGGGGGAGGGTGCTGCTAACCAGGTGGGTGATGATGAGAGCAGACCTGGCTGCTCCTCTGCAGACAGCATGCTGGGTGGTGGTGGAGAATTTAGAGCCAATTTAGAGAAGGGGAGCAGTTTACTGAAATTGCACTGACATACGTGATGCTTGTGGTTGTTTTCCGTTCACCAGCTCACTGTAGAAGTTATTTTCTGCTAGACTTGTAAGCCAGAGGTGGAATTTTGGATTTGCGAAGCAGGAAGAGGTTGCCTGTGTCATGTAGAAAGCATGTGCCGGTCAGAGCTTAAATGAGCCTCACATCAAACGTTGGTGTGCGTTTGCAGGGAAAAGAGGAGGGTCAGGTGTATAATTTGAGACGCACATGGATCCAAACAAAAAACACAAAGCGGCGTAACCAGGAGGAGAGAGTGACTCAGCCTCAGGACTTCACTCTGTCGCTGTTGTGCTCTCCAAAACCCAAAGCTGGGGAAACAAAAACACTGCTCCTCTCTTTAGATCGACTCCAGTTGGGATGTTGTCCTGCTGTAACTGCTCACTCTGAGTGCAAAGAGTGATGAGGCGACAAGCTGAAAACTCTTGGGCCCTCAACAGCACATTTTCATGTCTGTTATAGCACAGTTCACCCTCAGGTGACAAACAAGCTCATTTAATCCCCCACCCCCTACCCATCCATCCACCCACACACACATACACACACACATAAACAGCCCCGGACGCTAACTGGAGGGACAGCTGCAGTGTGCAAACAGCTGGGTGCTGTCTGAAGCATAATTAGTGGTTAATAAAAGAGGCTAATAAGGACTTACCTTCGATAGTCAATAGCTAAGTGAATTTAGTCTGAGAGGAGGAGGATCAGCGGTGTCTGACAGACTGATTGGACTGATGAAATGTGTGACCTGCACCTGTCCTCCAAAGCTCTGTAAACTGGGGAATCAAACTTTTTGTGTTAAGAGCTGACAGAAAAGGAAAACAGAGCAGTTTATGTGGAGTTCAGAGTTGTAGAAAAATGATTAATACAAAATCCAAGTAATTTGGATCAGGAGGAGGTTCCATATTTTACACTCTTCCTGTGTTTGAGTGTTGATCCATAAGAATATACTGTATATTTGTGGTTTTAAGAACCAAAAAGCATCTCAGTCTGGATTTACATCTCCTCTCTCAGGCTTCTCTCTAGTGCTCTAGTGACAACAGGTCAGTGAGCCAATCAGAAGAGAGGAGACTCTGACCCTCTTTTCTGATTGGCCGACTGTTTTCTGAGTGATCCAATAAAAATATAGCAGATTTCAGGTAAAACACTCTAAAACCACCATCCAACCTTAGAGGATAAGGTTTGGATGGTGGGTCCAGGTGGGCGGGGCTTGGCGACTGCTTTGTTGTGACATCACAAAGTTCCAGAAGTCCTGACGGCTGGTTTTAAGGCTCAGTTTCTGAATACAGGCTGTGTGTATTTCTCTGTGGACTGAGGCTTTGATACTTTCACAGTATTAATATAGAACCTAGACCTGATCTATAATCAAACAACACATGGACATCTACCTTTATACAATATGGGACCTTTAAACTCTTAGCCTGATGGCCTTGATCACTTTTGAAGTCGCGCTGCATAGCTCTCATCCTCCACTTTGTTCCAGACAGAAACAAACAACATCTCAACAAAATAACAGCCCAAACTGTACTTTGTCTTTTGTGCTATTAGCAAATGTTGCCACATTAACACTTTCAATTAAAACTGTAAACCTGCTTAGAAATATCCTGTAATCTTAAAGGAGCTATTTGTCATTTTTGTTATTGCTTCATAGTCAATGTAAGAATTAACAGCTGTTTACTTACCAGTCTAGAGGAAATGTTGCAAGTTCAGGATCAAACTTCATTCCTTTACTCACCATCAGCTGTCTCCAGTGGTTGAAAGCAGCACCAATGTTAATTCTTGTTTCTATCAAGTCTTTTCTTCTACTGGAGTTAGCACGCTAACCAACTGTACCTCCAATCTGCCCTGAAGACGTAGTGCTGCTATTATAACCCCTTATCTTGCAATGCAATGATGGCGGAAGCTCTTATCAAGCAACAATCATCTCTGCTCCCAGTAAGAAACCACAAATAGCCTCTTTAATTGCTCAAGGCATGTTTTTGTTTTGATCATCAAAACCCTCCAATATTAAAGACAGTGCTACTGCGCTGTATACATGACACACCTGAATTGTATGATCATGTTACCATGACAACATGCTAACATAAAGAGACGTTTTCATCCTTGATGTCATCATCCATGCTGTCTGCATGTTGTGAAACAATAACACTCCCCTCTTATAGGGTCTCGACAGAAGAGAAAACTATGAAAACAAATATTTTATCAATTTCAATAAACTGTAGCTGCAGTAAATTACAGTGTGCTGCAAACATATGAGCACAATCCCAGCTTTCCAAGACTTCTACTAAAGCTGCTCTTTGTCAATTAACATGATGGTTTGAAGGTTCATAAGTCTCCATATCCCTAAATGCTCTACAATGTTTATTGCATGATGTTCTGATTACAGTAACAACCATGCACTACTTATTGTTACCATGTTGACTGTCTAAAAACTACATCCACAGTATTGACAGTTAAGTAATCAAATGGCATCTCATCTTTCACTTTCTGCACCCATTGCAGTTCTCCGAAACATATACGGTGACTCGATCCTGTCTGCTCCCTTGCTGTCCTCAGTGACCTCATGTTCGACAACACCTCATCTCTATTCTTTGTGTTCAGCTCTGGCTGCTACCTGGCCTGTTGTGGCCTTCTCCCAGCCTGATCCCTGCTGTGATTTATCCTCAGAACCAGAGGACCAGAACACATAAATATATATTTACAACCTGTAAACTCCCACCTTCCAAGAAAAAAAAGAAAAAAAAAAAGATTTCAGTCCTTACTTTGGTTAACTCTGTGCCCTCCCACCACAACTGGGTTTGATTTGTTAGTGCAAACCAGATGCAGGTGATGTTCCGTGCTCTCTTCCAGGGATGCAGTAAATTAAAACCAGGACAGGTCTGACTCTGATGAGCTCTGTGACGAACCTGAAACCCACGCAGGACCTGTGGATATACCTACACAGGTCTGCACTGTGCCGCCTTCACCCTGAACTCAACGTAACAGCTCACAGTTGTTTTATTACCATCTAGTAAGCACTAATTCAGCCAAGAAGGCAAAGTGATGCAAGCCAAAGCAATCCGCTGAGTGTGGGTAGCTTTCATCACATTTCCATTTACCAGATAGCCGTGATCCTGCGCTGTCAGCTTTAAAAAGCTTATCAGCAGCGAAGGCGCAGGAGCAGTGCTGGACTAAGACACAAAAATTAAGGTATCATTCATTTTAATAGCATTTAAAGTTCTTCCTGGAAGCAGTTAATTTGTTCACTGAAATTAAGGATTGCATTTTATCATCCAAAATTTAATATAAGTTGATGCCACTTCTCTTTTTATATAGTAAAATTGAAAAGGAAGACTTTTACTCAGAGAGAGAGGATCTTTAAAGCTGGACTAATCAATATTTTTTAAGTTAACAATGCGTCAAACGACGAAGTGCAGTGTGAAAGGTGTCACTCATAGTGACGAACCCACAGCAAACAGTTGCTTGGTCACCTAGTGAATATAGGTCCAATGTTCTCTCTTTAAGTTCTGTTTTGGTCTCCACCAACCTCAGAGGGAAATATTTGGCTCTTTAGCTGCTAAAATCTGTGTCCATCAGCTGATCATTAACTGGGACTGTAACGCTAAGTAAACTGGAGCTGCAGATTCAGGTGATAATTTACTGCAGGTTCATCACTACAAGTGACCGTTTGTCATTGTCCCATTGTTTTCATATTGTCATTTTATAGACTATCAGTGGAAAAATATTGGTTCTCTTAACATCACATCTGCTCATTTTCTGTGTAGGCTGCCTTTCACTCTGCCTGCCAGTGTGGTGGCCGTTTGGAATAACTATTAAGAATTATGTTTTCCAACGTGGTCGAACAGCACATCGTCCTAACATGTGCTGATCGAGCATAAGTTGTTCCACTTGTGCCAAAAATATGTCAACATGCACACTATCCATGTCAACTGAACATGTGACCAAACATTTGTCCATGTCTATTCAACTCTGAACTGCACTACCTTGACAACCACATTGTGTCAATGGCAAAAATGTTTGTGTCAATTTAACTTCAGACTGTACTTTCGTCGTCTTGTTGCACATGTTGTTTGACTGTGTTGTTGTACTTGTCATCCAGATGTGTTTGACTGTGTTGTTCAATTTGTATAGTGCCAAATCATGACATATATTAACTAAAGGCGCTTTACAGGCTTAGGTCAAGACATTACAATGTTATGTAGAGAAACCCAACAGTTCCCACAATGAGCAGCACTTGGCGAGAGAGGGGAGGAAAACTCCCTTTTAACAGGAAGAAACCTCCAACAGAACCAGTGTTGTTGTACATGTCGATCTGATGTGTCATTTGACACAGTGCGCATGTGCCCCCCCCCCCAACAAGACTTTTGCATTCAGCAGGAAGCCAGAAACACAACTCCAGATAAGTAGTAGTGCTTTTTGCCTGTTGAAAATGATGTAAACAACTGTTACCGGCTGCTTGCTACAACATTCACAATATCAACTTCAAAGGCAACGGGCAAAAAAATCAGCAGCTTTAAGATCATTTAACTTCAGTCTAATGTTGAGCAAAACATGCCACTGATCAGCAGAAATACATTTGAGATAGAAGAAGCATTAAAGTCTAGAACATCTAGGAACTGCAATGAGCTTAGCTTTACCCTCCAATCAAAAGCGTGTTTTGTTTATTCTTACTTCACATCAAGTGATAACAGGAACAGTTTCCCTGTTCTTACCTCACATCTGAGTTTAAGATCGAGTTTAAGACGATCCTGATTTTGTGACATAACAACTAGTTTGGAAGCCAATCATGATCCAATATGCAACTTACATAAATGTAGTTTGGAAATGTGAAACTTCTAGAACACGAGCACACACCAAAACCATATCGGAAAATTTATTATTCAAAGCAAAGTATTTTTATCTGTCTTAAAACGTGTCTGAAGGGGATATTTAATGTGTTCTGCTCACCTTGTGCTGTGAGTCAGTCTAAATGGAGACATCGTGTTTCACAGGAAGGTGTCACTCCTAAATCATAAATCATACAGCCTGGAGGAATCAGGAATCCTGCCAGGATCAACATCCACCCATACAGATAATTTTTTAAAATCCAAATCTAAACCACAACAGTTTGTGTGTTTTCTTGACATGTTTTATGAATTTATGCATTTGTTTCTGTAACTGTCCATCAGTGTGTAATTAGATGTTTGCCCTGGGAAAGATCAGATGATACATCTTGTACTGTAAATACTACGCTGTCATGTTATGAAGGTAATAAGTCACGGGGATACATTTCCACAAACATGTCTGTCAGAAGAAAAACTGTTTAATGAAAAATGACAGAGAGAACTCCTCAGGCGATACAAGCAATAGCGTACCCAAATTAACATGAGCATCATTCCAGTTGTCAAGCCTGCTCTCCACTCTATTGGTATTTTTAAGTCAGGATAAACCTGAGGAATGGAACAACCATTAAAACAAACAATGATTCTGTTTTCTCTGGCAGAGAGCTGCTGCTGGGGAAAGAGAAGAAAAAAAGAGCAGAAAAAAAAGAAGGGAAAGAAAACAACCGCGGCTGCTTTTCTGGCAGGGCCGTGAGATGCGGTGGTAGGGGAGCCGAGAGCAGCGTCTCGTGCCAGCACATCCACATGTCATCTCTGTTTAGACACACCTTGGAGAATGTGACCTCTTTCCAAGCCTGGCCTGGCAAGGGGTCTACGGTGGAGGGAGGAAAAGCCCCGGATTGTGGATAACCTGCGCCAGAAAACTGCCTCCCACTGTGTGCGTGCATGCATGTGTGTGTTCATGACTCACTACACGGACGGTATGTGCGCATTTGCATGCAAGTTTTGCTGCTTAATGATGTGGGCTCTGGCACGTCAAGCACCCACTGGATCCACCACTTAATTGTGAACCATTGGTGGGCTTTGTCACAGCGACGCCACCACCATATTGGCTCAAACAGCCTCCCCGCTGCCAGCGTACTTATGTTTCGGGAATTTGTGACGCTCGTTTTGTAAGAAGAGGTGGCATAAGCGAACAAAACTGTGCCGATGGTAAAATTCCCGAGGGGAAACCATGTCAGAAATTACCCCTCACAATGGTGGATTCATGATGGCAGCTTAGCAGCAAGGGGCACCCACTGTGTCCTGAGGTTGTGGGAAGACAGTGGGGGATGAGGTGTTGGAGTAGACAGGCAGGCAAAAAAAAAGCCATTCACCTGTGTATGGGAGGGATAAGCAAGTCGCCAGCCACACAAAGTACAGACACAGCAGAATCTTACTCCCTGCCTGCCATTTGGCCTCCGGCAGCAGGGGGATAACTGAATTACAGTAGCAAGAAAAAGCTAATCTCACTTCCTCTGTGGGGGTCGCATGTGTGCGCACTTGTGTGCCTGTCTGCGGGATGTTCGTTTGTGAGGCCGTGTGCATTCGTTCAGGCTCAGCATGGATTTTGGAAAGCGTGTTATCCTGACAGTGTGAGTGTATGTTTACTAGATGAAGATGAAGGCTCACGTCCAACTGTCCTGCAGGGAGCAGAAGGTGAAGAGTAATAGAGGTGAGGAGCATACAAGTGTGTGTGTGAATGTGTTGTGAGAACGAGTGTTTAACTTGTTTACGCATCCCGTGCCCATCCACATGTTAAAGCACCCCCACACACCTGTCACTCAACTTGACGAGCTGTCATCTAACATGCGGCTGAGTCGACCAGGATTTGTAGACAGATGGAAAACACAGACAATCTGCAAAAAATGAATTAAAAAAAAAAAGAGAGAACTCTGATGTTCATTCTGATTTTGGACAGCTTTTGTTTTCCATGTTTAGTCTCATTCTTGCTGTGTTTCTATCACTGACCTGACTTTCATACTCTGTTTGCTAGCTACAACCTCAACACTGGCCACGGACACGTTGAACAGTATACTGCAAAATGTCATAATTCATCACTGTGAAGTCCGGCGGTGTACACAAAGTCTTTATGGGACAGGGGCCAAAGTGAAATGAAAAGGCTCAAGCTATGCCAGCTGCTTTGCGAGGCTGTATATTTGAGCTGAATGCTAACGTCAGCATACCAACATGCTCATGACAACAATGCAAATGTTTAGCAGGTATAATGTTCACCATCTTTAGTGAATTATCCCGCTGACATTTGTTAATTAGCATGAAAGACAAAGTGCTGATGTCAACAGTTTTCAAAGTATTTGAACCAAAGTTACTTAAGTGAGCTACAATTGTGAGCCTCAAGGTGGCGCTAGAGGAAAAGTCAGGCAACCACTAAGGTCATTAAGAGTCCTCCTCTGGGGACCACAAAAAACAGCAGTATAGCTAAGGGTCCTTTAACTCCTCACCTGAACTCTGCTGTGTTTTTCTGTTCAGTTTGGTTTCTTTGGACTGGTGTGAATGCTGTTGCTAAATCATAGACTGTATATAAAGATGGATGGAGCCTTCGTGACGTCACCCACAGGTTTCTAAAGCTCAGAGTGAGCCAAAAAAGTGGCCACGCCCTCAGTTATTCAGAATTTTAAGACTTAATAGCCTTTAAACAGATGAGTTATATAAAAAATTCACTCAGCGTACAGTCATCATGAAGGAGGAAAGACCAAAACCGTCTTTTGTACCAGGCCGTAAACATGTTTATTTCTGCTGTAAAGTTGAGCATTGTAACACGAGAGTCTATGAGGATCGAATCACTTTTGCAGCCAGCCTCGAGTGGCCACTTCAGTGTTGTCTTTATTTTTCAGCCCAGAGGTTGCTGCTTGAACTAAACATTTGGATGGCCTGAGGAGGTGGATCTTAGTACGGTTCTAAGTGTTGTCTGTGGTGAGAAAGCATATGTGTGTCAACAGTGGGAGGATTTTATCTGATCAATAGCTTGTGCTTGTCCGACTCTGTGTAGTTAAGCAGTTCCTCATTTTACAGAAAGTGTGGTGTAGTTTTTGTTTTTATTCTATCTCTTCATCATTATTTGACATGAGTTCCAGCCACAGTCTCAACTAATAAAGCTCATAATCAGCTTTTTCTTTGTGAGCTCTTTGTAGCACAAAAGAACATAAATAAACACATATGGTTTAGTAAAGTGCAGCGTGACTCACTGTCAGGTTTTCTCACGAGGGTCAACAAAGATAACACAGTAACCTAAACTGTGAGTGAGTGAATGAGTTACCTGTCAGTCTGTATACCTTCATGTTTACTCCTCTTGGTTTGTTTGTAATACCTCATAATGAACATGAAAAGAACCAGAACTAAAACACGTCTTCCTGTTTTTTCCTAGATCCAGACAAACTAAACTGAACAGCTGTGATGAGATATGGTTAGTGTTAATTTTTCTAATATTTAATCAACACCATGATCTATCACTCAGACTCAGGCTGTGCTCGGAACCGCCTACTAACGTACTGCCTACTACACACTCATGATGAGTGTACTGCATACTGCCTACCAAATGAACAAATTAGTATGCCATTACCAATTACCAAGCTGACTGTTCACACTGAAGTATCCAGCCAGTATCCCAGAATGCATTTCGCATGAACCGGCAGCGACTACTGGCAGGGATTTCAAAGAAGGCTGAAAGCTGTATTCACTAATAACACTGTTTATAGGTCACTTTTTGAAGTTTTAAAATTTTTTCAAGTGAGAATTTAACCGTGCAGACTTAAGATTTTTGTTCTGTATAGAAGTAATGGCTACTTGTAAATCTGGTACGACAATTTCGGAGATATCGGGAGAGCAGCCGGCCGGTGTACTGTACACTAACGTCCAGGGTCCTGTCATGCCTCTTACCAGCCACCGTGTGTCAGCGCAGAGACAACAGAGGACATCAGCTCGTCGTCTATGGTACGTAATTCAGATGTACCTGAATTTTGGATATCAGAAGTAGGTATTAGCACATTATCAAGTTTTAAATAGCTCACTACCTCCCAGTATACAAATGTGATGTGAACTGGAACCCGCGTAGCCCGCCATCGTGTTTTGAATGCATCATGGGGCAGTTCAGTATGTCCAGTATGCCCACAGCGCATACTCAGAAATTCTTGCTAATCTAGTATACATCCGGGTATTTCTCTTATACACAAAATTCACGTACTATGCAGTAGCATGTTCTTGGTATGAATAGTACTTTAGTAAGCGGTTCCAAACACAGCCTCAGACTCAAATGAGCAGTCTGTCGTGACCAGAACCAGAAACTAGCAGACGTATAGAACGGTTAGCATAGTTAGCATATTTTATTTGTTTATGTTGTTTGTTAGCTTGTAACTGCCAGTGGCTGACACACTGTTAGTTGTTGTGCTAATCCAAACTCTCGCTTTCTGTACTGACAAGGTTTCAGGTTTATTTAGCCCCACCCCCCCTTCCCCACAAGTTGACAGGATTGGTTCCTTAGGTTTGTGATGTATGAAACCCTGGCTGTCTGAATGGCTGTCATTGGTTCACTGCAGTTCAAGGTGGAAACACTCAGTCATGGAGTTGGCTGATTAGTTCCCTCTTGATATTTCTTGTATTGTATTTAAAGAAACACCATGTGGACAAGTGGTGGACAACATTTTGCTCTGATTTGCTTTAACATAACTGACAATTTTCACACTAAAGTTACCAAACTATGTTCTTTGTTTTGTTGTTATTAAGTGTAATGCGAGAACCATTACATTTCCAACATTGTTAATGCACATTAACTGCATGAGACTAATCTAATAATTAAAATACATTTAAAGGTTGTGTATTTACAGATCAGAGGGGCACTTAAGTCCCTCAGTGGCCCCTCAGATGTCACTAGAGGGCAAAAGTGATGACCACAAATGCCTCATTAGGCCAGAGGCAAATAATGGTTGAATAAAGCTTGTAGAAAGGGGACTTCAGCCGTGAGGCCATGCTGCTGTTACATTCAAATGCAGTGATTGATTTGGAAAAGTTGCCCATTGGAGCTGCAACACACACGCATACCTTTCATCACCCTTTCCCGGGCATTCAGTCTCACCTTGGAGCCCAAACGGCAGAGCGTATGCTGTTCGCCATCTGCTGCTGCAGCGTGGTCAGAACCGGCTGACTGGGTTAGGCTGGAGCCCAGGTTCTCGTCCAAACCTCTGAGAAGTGTAGTGTGACTGTGTGTCGTTCCGCCACAGTCTCGCTGTACTTTTTTATCATGGGTTCAGCTTGTGATGTGGTTGCGATACTGAGTTAGGGCACGTCAGCGTTCTCCCACACACACACACAGAACTGGGCTGTGTGTGAGATTTGATTGTTTGCCTGCGTATGAATGCTTGCTTGAGTGTGTTTACATCTGTGTGAACACTGTAAGCTGTGATGTTTGCTGCTAAATGTCAGCAGCTGGCGGATCTACGGATGTGAGTGAACAGCGGCGTGCACGTCCCGCATTCAAAACCATTTGGTTGGCAAAGGTACAGTTGGCCGGTGATTTGACCATCTGACGTCTGGAATGTTCAGATATGGTGAGATGAGGGTGAAACACTGGGAATTATACTGTTGTAGCAGAAATTTTGGCTGTAGCTGCAAGAATGTCTGGTCATAGCTAAACTCAAAATTTGGAAAAACAAGTGTAACTTCAGCGTGACTAAAGGGGAACTCCGCCATTTCTTCATTTCAGATAGATGTGCATCTGTTCTGTCCTGTTATGAAAGACAATATCTGTTTACACTGTTATTATTATTGTTGAGTTTGAGGAGTTTCAAGGGACTAAATGTCAAGATATCTTCGCCTCTTTAATAGTGAATTGCTTTTTGCAATGATACTTAATCACTGTAGCATTCTTTCAGTGCTTCCAAAATAAAGGCAGTCATGTCAAATTACTTTGTTTTAGTGGCATCAGAGAGTAAGAGAGAATAAGAGAGAATTACAGCTCCACTGCCTGAATTTTTACAGCTGACATATTTATTAAAAATTCCACATTTGGCACAACACATTACATAAGGGAATATTTTGATAAGAAACTTTAGGAAATTGAAACCAAGATATGAACTAAGTGGGACTTTTTACTTTTCTTTTACTGCTGTCTGATGGGCAAACTAGCCAGATGCACTAATGATACTGATTCTAAACTACCTCATAAATATCTTTGCTAATTGCCCAAACACAATTTCCAAAAGGATAATATGCAAAGTCAACCAGCTAACTGACTATCCTGGTAAAATTATGTCTTCATTCACAGTTTTAAGGCATTTTATTTCAGCTTTTTATTACAGCTTTGTCAGTATATAATTTGCCTTTCAGCTGTTTCAACATGTTTCAGCTGTCAGCTTCTTCTGCTAATTAATATTATCTCCCCAGTTTTACATTTCAGTTTCCAAAGCAATGCATTTCATTTATTATCCAACATTTCTTTCAACCATTTTTAGATTTGTTTCAGCAATTTCCTTCAGCTTTCAGCTTCCAATGTATGTGAGCTTTCAGCTTCTAAGTTCAGATTTCATCTTTTCAGCCTAGTTTTGAGCAATTTATTTTAATGCAATACAGATCAGTTTGTTTGGATAATAATGAAATTAAGATTTCAGCATTTTCCAGCTAACAATATACAATATACTGTATATATACTGTATATTCAGCCAATTTATAAGTTTTGATCTTGAGACAGTTTGTTATGAATAGTGTAAATGTCTCCATTTTAGTAAATAACAGTATAAATAAAGTTTGCAGGTTCTATGACAACAGAGGGTCAGCCATGGAAAAAGTTGTACTTCCTATCAGCGGTTGCAGGATCAGGGCTCTACAGACAGACTAACAAACTACTGATCACCAGCGATCAAAATGTTCGACCCTGTCTTCTTACCGTCGGGATCATTATTTATAGTTAAAACCTTTGTGACAGTAGAGTTGAAACTCAGCTGTGTCACAGAATATGGTGAACAGCCAGAGCAGTGCTGCGCTGGGGGAAAAAAATGCTAACACGGTGTCAGCACTGTGAGCGTCTAATGGGATGCAAAAGAGTCGTGTTCACTTACTGCAGACATGACACTTTCTGTCCCTGTGTGTTGAAAATGAAAATGTTTCCTTACACAGCTTTTCCAGCATGGCACACACACTCTCACACACACGCACACAAACACACACTCACTCACACACGTGCACACACACACACACAGAACTTGACCTCCACTTTCCTCATCAGTGGGATCGGACTGTTAATCATATGGTCCTATCTGAGTCACACTTGTTTGCACTGCTGGTCATGTTGGCTGCAGCAGCAGAGCTCCAATCTGTTCAGCTTCTACTCAGGCCAGGAGGAGAGAGAAAATGTCTCTGGGTCGACATTTTTCTTTTGCTCAAAAGTTTCAAACTGTGGCATTTTGTGTTTCACAAAAATAAGGTTAAGAACGTTTGAGGCTATGACAGCTTTGATATTAGGAGATTCTTCCAATAAGCTAACATGGGGTTGAAACAATGCATTTAAAGACCTAGATGAAGAAATAGCCATTCATGCTATAAAAATCTATTCTAGAGCAATAGAGGCTGTCAGTCTTCATATGACAATTATACTTATATTTGTAATTTTCCCAAATAATAATAAGTCAAACTTGTAATGCTGCAGTTGTAATGTTTGTATTCTGAAATAGTGAAGAGGTTCTTTTATTTTTCTTTGGTTTTTGTATGGCATCTTTTCTATCTAATTTTATTCATTTATTTCTCTCCAGATAAAACAGTTTTAACATTCACAGTCCTCTCCTCACAGGTTGATAGTGGCCGCTCAGAGAAGCCTTCTGTGTATTTCAAACAGCCGGGATTGAAGGCAGTGAAATCACCAGAGGAGAAGGAGCTAAACCCTGTGCGATAAAAACATCCTGTTAATCTTACCTTGAAAGCTACGACAGAAAAAACAGGCGGATTATTTCCATTTGAAAGAACATGCCAAATTACACAAACGTGTTTTCAGGCACTCTTTTCAAAAGTGGCAACAGATGGAGGCCGGTCGGCGTTGTGAACAGGTTGGAGTTGACGGTCCGCCGCCGCTGTGTTTTCCAGTGTCTGCTGGTGTTTATCAGCACACACAGGTAGCCCCAGAACCCATTATACACACAGATCTTATTCAGCTGTACTCAAAGACGGAATCCTGCCCAGGTGTGTGCTGTCTTTCACAGATTTTTTTTATTTTTATTTTTTTCTGTTCTGAATACAGACTGTGGACTTAAAATGTAGCAGCTGCCGCATAACTTATCTCTGCAGGAGTTTGGAACAAAATGCGGCGAGTGATTAGACAACTGAGAAAGGAAGTTGGGAGCAAGGTGAGTGTTGGTGGAGATAAATAAAAGCAAGAGGTTTATTTTAGCTGCTGTCAAATGGACAAAACATGTATCTGAAAGCTCAGGCCTGATACTGACTGAGAACATTTTACTCTTAGTATTGTGATGAAATATGTATTATTTTAGTTGTATCTTAAATTATTGTTAGTTTAACAAAAATTAAAGACACTCAAAATCTTAGTGTCATTCATGCATTTTAATTGAATTCTTCTAAGCTTTTTGAAGCCACAGCTGCTGCCATCTTTAATGTTTAAAATCACCATGGTTACAGGTGTGAGCAGAAAAGGCACTTTTTACCTTTTAAATCACACTGTAATGGTTCACACACGCACGCACGCACGCACGCACGCACACACACACACACACACACACACACACCGTTCATTCAACTCTGCAATAATCTTTCTTTTGTATTGCAGTAAGCTGTCATTCCCAAACTGGCTGTTTGAACAGACCTGCTCACTCTGTGTCACTGCAGTTATCTGTCCTCTCAACTGCAGAGCACTGTGATCTATCACAACCTCTGTTCACTCTCCCGTCTTCTGAAATACACTTCACTGTCTGGGTTTAGCTAGTTCTGGTCCAGAAGCGTACACTACATGGCACAGTCCATGGATCTCTCCTGGAACCTTAACCTATGTCATAAATCAGTTTGAAGACTTGAAAATACGAACATAGCAGATATGAGAAATCTTAGGAGCCTTTCAGCTTTTTATTTTCATCTTTCAAGCTAAAGTTCTCGGTGAGCTAAAACAATGAATAACATTAAAAGATATATTCCTTGTGAGTGAACCTCGAGGGGATAGATGTCTAACATGAAAGATGAAAATGTTATCTCCACATCCGCAGCTGTTGATAATTACTTTCCTTTCATTCTTTGCTTTTATTGTTTTCATGTGAATAAGAAGAAAAAGAGATAACAGTAGGTCTCCCAACTCCCACTACCCAAACAAAAACAACTGAATTAGACACTACGACAAGAGAAAAAGTGCACACACCTAAAGCAAAACAAAATTCCAAAAATAAATGAATAAATTAATGAATTAATTACAAACCCAGAGCACCCACAGTTTGGGATGTATGCAGTCATAAGAATGGGGCATTGTTGTGGTCCTGGGGCTGTGCAGGTGTGTGGCTGTATGTTGCACGAGTAACCGGTACCGTTACTATGAGGCCTCATCAATATAACATGTTATCAGAAGTTAAAGGTTCTGTAAACGATCGTCACTGCCACTAAATGTCGCACCAACAGCATCTCAGAGCGAAACAAAGGCTTCCCCGGCCACACCTCGGGCCTCCGTTTGAGGCAGACTGGAGAAGAAAGTCAGCCTTGGTGTTATCTGCTGGGACTGACCCGTACGGATGATACTAAAAAACTGTAAAAACTTTATTGGCGTTTTGATGATCCACCGGCCGACCAGGATTTGAGTTGGTAGTCCCCATGGCCAGCCGCCTGTGTTCTGGTCTCATCCCTGTCTTTGTTGGAGGCCATTTTAGACCAAAACATGGTATCTTAAATTCTGGAAGGTCACTTTCAGTTGAACCTGCATATTGCACTGTCATGTCGCAGTAACAACAGCTTAACGAGAGGGACTCCCTTATATGCATGCAACACGCATGCGCTACTAGACCGGCTACCAAAAGAAAGAACAGAGAAACTCAGATTACATTACACAAAGAGGGGACACGACTTCTTTTTCTGTTCAGGACGCCATTACTCCAGTGTATCTTTATCTAGAAAATTGTTGTTTGCTGCTATGTTATTATTTAAAACCTCATTTACAGAACTTTTAAACCGGAAGTAGAACATGGTTCATTTCCAACTTTCACAGTGTCGAAATATGGGGAAAGTGGATTGAGCTCCTCTGTATCTCAGAGGTCCAGAAGGTACGGTGTGAGACGTTCGGTCATGTTGTGGAAGAAGAGGCGATCAAAGTATGTAATAGTTTCATCTTTGTCTTGAGACAGACAAAATAGACGTGCTGAAGAGGAAGTTTCAGGACTATTGTGAGCCCAAAGATTACCTCATTTATGCCACATGTTTTTTACATGAGCCCAGAAACAGTCAGAATTCAATGATGCATATGTCATACATTTAAAAAAATAAAGCCAAAGACTGTGAATTGGGACACTTGCATGACTTTCTGGTATGTGACAGAGTAGTATTTGGCATAACTAATGACCAAGTGAGCAGCAAACTGAGATTCCATCCAGTCAAGTCAAAGCACTGACAGTGGAAGTAGAGGTGAACAGAATAAAGTCAGGCCAAACGACAATAAAGTTAAAGCCAACACAGGAAATCCTGAACAAAACGAGTCAAGTTGCAGCAGATGTGGCTTTGAACACAGAATAAAAGAAAATGTTCTGCGATTGGCCAGACGAGTAAATCATGTCACAAGAAAAAATCATTTTGCCAAGATGTGTAGATCACAGGTTCAGCAGCACCAGCACGGAAAGAAGGGTGCATGCAATTGAGCAAAGTGAGAGTGGAAATGACATGTTTATCGCCACAGTTAAAGTGGAGCATGAAAAACACATCAGGGTGATGGAGTCTGCAGAGACAGGATCTGAGGAGGAAAACTGGACTGAAAGCCTGAGAATAAATAAGAAAGTTGTGACTTTTAAAGCGGACACAATCACAGTCTAACACCGAGTACTGCCCTCAGTGTTAGAGGCAGACTCAGGGCGAGTAAAAGAAAACTTGTTGCTTTCTTTGGACATGAGATATCACCACTGGGCAAAGGAGCACTAACGTGAGAACAAGGGCCAAAAGCACAACATTGAGTTTGAAATCACACAAGATGTTCCAGCTATTACAGGGAGGAGCCACGTGTTTGAGGTTACATGATGTGGGAAAGGAGACTGACATTCTTAAAAAACTATGATGATCTCTTCGACTAAGTTGCCAGCCTGGTCAGCACCGCATACAGGTTGTGTATCACACCCTGGAAGATCTGTGTCTGCGTGGATCCAAAAGACTTAAACCAAGCTATCAAATGGGAGAATTACCCATTGCTCACTGATGAGGAATTAGTTTCCCAAATACTGGATACAAGGTACATTTCTGTGCTGGACTCTAATCAGGGCTTCTGGTAGATAAACTTGAAGATGAAAACTCAAAGTGTTGATACCTTTAACACTCCCAGAGGAAGACACAGATTTCCCTCACTGTTTGGGATGTCATCTGCGCTGTCATCTGTGTTTCAGAGCACTATAGTGCAGATGATTGAAGGTCTAGCTTGTGTGAGGAAACGCCATGGAAGAGCGTGACCACAGGGTGAAGATGTTGGAGAGAGTAGAGGAATAAAACCTGACACTGAAAAGACATTTAATATATTGGACCCACACTCAGTGCCAGTGGACTGAGGCTGGATGAGGATGAAGTGACACAGCTTCTACCTTCCTTCAACAAAGAGGAACTGCTGAGGTTTAAGGGGATGATCCAGTATTTCGGCAAGTTCGTACCTAACTTGTAAGACATCAGTACTCCATGAAGGAAGCTGCTATAAGGTGATGCAGCGGCACTGGGAGGAAAAGAAGAGTTTACACCTTTAAAAGCTGATCTCAGAACTCTGAAGTTTTCTGATGTCAACAAACCAGTGACACTGTCAGCGGATGTCACCTCAGAAGGCATCAGAGCAGTCATACTGCAGGATGAACAGCCTGTCGGTTATGGGTCAAGGGCACTCACAAGCTGGAGAGCATCATTAAAAAGCTTTTATATCAAGCACCTATGAGGCAGCAGAGGATGCTGCTTAGGCTGCAAAGATACTGCCTTCACAAACAAGGAACTTTATATCGCAAACGCGTTACGTCGAGCATTCCTCAAAGAGCAGAGAGAGGATCTGCTTCACATGCAGGAAACTCATTAAATCTCTCATCCAGTGTTTATTAGAAGGTGGTTGAGTAAACTTTAGTGTTCCAAGCACAAGCCTGATGACATTGTGTCTGATGCTTTGCCTGCTGGACGGTGATGGCTTAAAGATCCATGAATAAATTGTGAGTTCTCAACAAAAACTGAACTTTGTAACCTTAATGAAAGTAGACTTCTCTGCAGGGCTGTTGTATTAGACTGCTTTAGTTTTTGATATGTGTACGTAATAACCTGGAAACAGGGTGTACGTATGGTGTGTTTTCCTGGCTGACGGACGCCAGTCATAGAGAGTGAGTGTTTGCAACACACACCTCTTTGCAACCTCTGGTTTTAATTATTCCTGTCACACACACTCTTCTTCCCTCCTCTTTGCCCTCCATCCATTCTCAGACAAAGAGTAGTAATCAAGATATGGAGGAAGACAAGTGGCCATTTACTCAGGTGAGGAGGAGAAAAATGGGGACCACTTCATTGGATGCAAAGAGGAAGATGCAGAGTGCCACTCAATCATCTCTAATCATGACCCCCCCCCCCCCCCCCCCCCCCCCAAGACGTCTCAGAGCAGCATAATGCATCCCTGCTTTTGTTTGATAGTCCCAGTAAAGGAGACATGGAAGAAAATGGACGAGGTGAAGTGCATCTTTTCAATTAGAAAACATTAATATTTCCTGATCGCACATGAAGGAAGCAGACTGAAGAGAGAGAAAGCACAGAGGGTTTTCCAACTGAGCCGCCCTGGGCTACGGCTACAGCACCAGGCAGCGCTGATGAAGATACAATCCTGAAGAGGCTCTTCTCCTCCTCTCCCTCCTTCTCCTCCCACTACGTCTCTCCCCTTTTCTGCTCTCACTGTGGCATTTGACAGGAGAGGAAAAAGGAAGAAGGTGAAAAAAAAACGACAGGCATTGAAGTCGATCCCTCAGTGAATAAAGCAACCTCTGAATCCAATTTCGGTGAAAAGAGACAGAGTCAGCACGAGGGTGGTGCTGTAAAGAGGCAGGTACAGGCAGATGAATCAGGAATAGGAGAAGCCTTGGGTTGGAGAGATCAAAGATAGTGTGGAAAAGAGAGGAAGAAGGAGAGACTGTTGAATTATTTTGGAGGTGTTTGAGGGGTATTTTCCATCTAGCATGTCTAACCTCAGAGGGGCATGTTCTGCCAGCTCTCTGCATGCAAGCGCACTCACACACGTAAAGAAACACACACACACACACACACACACACACACAAGGGCTTTACCTTCTGATTCGTATTTGCATTGCTCTTCAGCGGCAAGTCAAATTTCCTGGACGACGGGAACGAAGGCTTTTCAAGCCTTTTGAAAGCTCTTTTGACATGCACTCTTTTTGGCGATGTCACTGACTGTTACAATAAATACTGAAATCAAATCAAAGCCGGCTGTATACTGAATTAAGGATAGGAGCGCGGTGGGCTGGGTCGGGTTAAATCCTGTTAAATGTGTCTAATCTAATGTCAATGAGAAAGGAGGCACCTCTGAACCCTGAGTGGAGGTGGTGACCCAGAACAACCATATGGCTCCACAGCACCTATGGCCCTGGAGAGGATCCAACCAGCCATCACAACTTCCTGTGTGTGTGTGTGTGTGTGTGTGTGTGTGTGTGTGTGGACAGACTGGCTGTAACAGCTGTCTCCTGCACAGCTCTCTGGGGAATGACTGACCTTATGCCTCTGAGGTGATCTCAGCTTAAAGGAGCAATGGGGGCAACATATTACCAGAAAATTGGGGTGCACTCCTCCTCTTTACCTGTGCCATAGTCGGACCGGGCATCTGCCATACCAGGACAAATGCCAGTTTGCCGCTGTATCCTATATAATGTATGTACCTGTCATTCAGGGTGCACATGGGAGCATGCTGTGTGCCTGTTCTAGGACTGGGCTCACCAAGTTTCAACCTTCACGTTAAGCTAACGTTAGCTTGACTAAATCGAACCTCAGTGTAGGGCAGCTGTGGATGTGTTGCCAAACCTGCATGGAGGGAAATAATGTTGGCAGGTTGCTTTCTTCACTGATTGTTCAACAACACAATATATAGATGACATAATGTCAAAAACTGTTACTTCTTCTCATGATGTTGATAATCTTAGTTCATTTTTCCATACTTACATGGATCTGGGGGATGTGATATTTTTTTTAATTTTCTCAAATGTGTGCACAGTATTTAGGGAACTACTGGGGTCATCACAAGCTAGTGGTTGGCCAAAAGCAGTGCATCAAACTACTTTGTTAATGCACACATTGTGATCCTGTATTTTCAGCGTCATGCTGTCGCTCTCATCATGGTGTTACTCTGTGAGATTCTTGGGAACACATAACTGAAATACAATGTGTAGTAGAAATAATACACATTGAATTAATAATATATATGTGTAGGTAATTCATACCTGCACATATGGAGTAGATTTCTGCATACATTTTCACATTATTGAGGCAACACTTATCTCCCCAGAATTTGCTCAAATTCTGTAACACTTCAGCTAACAAGTTCAAATTTATACCAGATATGTACTATGCAAAGACAAAACATGTCGGTATGAAAAACTTGGCACTAATTAGCACTAGTTGGCATGAGAACTCAAGAACAATACATAGAAACTTCATACTTACTCTACATATGGATCAGATAATCTGATTAGATTTTGGTGTGCCTTGCTGCATAATGTGAAAATAATAATAAAGACTTTTTTTTATACACCTCTGTTAGGATCCTTGATGACAAACTACTGGTACTCTGAGCACACGTGTTCTTATTTCAAGAAGATCATGGTGGGACATGAGGCAATCCAAGTGCCTCTTGTTAAAGTATTGGCTGCCCCTGTCAGTAGATAGAGTGACATCACAACTGCTCGACCAATCATGTAGACACATACATACATACTGTATACATGCATTTGTACATGTAAGCACGCAGAAAAGTGTAGCTTTTATGCAGCGATGAAAAAAAGTTTACAATTACAGAAGTAAAGTTTTTTCAGCCATTTTGGACTTAATCTGTCTGTGTTCTCTGGCTGCACTTTTTCCTCCCAGCCATGAAAGTAACCACCAACTTTGACCAAACATGAGGACATGAGGAATCTTCATTTAGAAGACAGTTGGTAAATAAGAAATATTCTGCCCTAAAATATTTAATATACAGTAATTGTGCTTACTAATTCCCATACCATGAGTATAGCTTACAGAGTGGAGATGCTGACAAAGTATGGGGAATTCTTGTGTCTAGTATTCTTTGGGCACCTGTATAATGTTTGTTGTTCCTGCTGGGATGTGGTTTGTGATTTGCCACCACATGGTGTCTCTGTGGTGCAACCCAGAAAGGTGTGAAGCACATCGAGAGAGAAGTGAAACTGTAACCTCCTTCATCACCATTCGCGGGCTGTTATCAAACAGAACTTGAGGGGTTAACTGGATGAAAACTGAATGTACTTATCTTCAGCTGTAAAAAAAAAAAAAAAGAAAAAAAAAGAAAAGACAGGGGGGATAGTGGTGCTTTGTTTTTGACTCTCAAGTGTGATTTGGGAACAGGATCCAGTTTCCCAGCTTGGTAGAAAACAGGTGCTGTTGCCAGTTGTTCTTTTGTCTCATTACGCGTCTTACAGATTGAAAGTGGAGCCAGCACCTGTTAACATTCCTCAGTGGTTGTGAAAGAAACAGAAATGCACGAGATAGAAGAAGAAACACTGAGACTGAAAGAAAATGACTGACCTCATTATAAGAATTCAACTTACATATATAATCAAGCATACTGGCTGGAAATGATGATAAAATGGGATGTGGTTACAGTAAATTTACAATAAAATTCCTGCAGCCAGTTACAATCTAACTCCTGTTCCTGCAAACAGACAGATGAGATTGGCTGGCCACAATAAATCATTACAGTCCTTTCAGTTTGGACAGGTCGCTGCGTTTTCACAGGAAAGCATCAACTCAGCAGATTTACCAATTAGCAAAGCTGTTGTTGCCAACCAATCAGAATCCAGCAGTGATTCAAACTTTCTCTGAAATCTAATTCAATAGTCATCATTTTAACATGTTTTTACATATGAAAATTAAGTTTAAATGTTGCCTGAGTTTCGGGGGATAATAAAGGTGGGGAGCACTGTGGGTGTTGCTCAGCTCAGCTCTGGCCACAGCTGTGCACGGCTGTCGAAAGGCTCTGATGTCATGTATAATGGGAGTCCGCAGGGATGCAGGAACTGAGGGATGAGGGAAGAGTGAGGGGCTGAAACCAGATCCCCTGCCCTGCGCTGCGCTATGCTGCGCTGCGCTGTGCTGCTCAGACTGTGGGCGAAGGTTAATGTGGAGCCACCTGCTGCATGCACACTGCACATCTGATACTGTTACACAAACAAAAAAAGAAAAAGAAATCAAGAACAGTTTTTTTCTTTGTTGTTGTCGATTTCTTAACATTTTGCGTACAAAAAATGGTACTTAAACAGAAGTACATGAACTGTGCATGCTTGTGTGTTAGGACTTGTGCATGTGTGAGTGCAGCAGGAAGCATGAGGAAGGAAGGAGGCTGACAGTTACAGTGACTTAATACCATTTGATATTTCATGGCTGGGAGAATGTGGCGGCACTCCCTGCTTTATGGAGCTGGCCTGGATTATTTAGTTGGATGGAGTCCTGCCTAGAGGAACAGCTGAATGATGTCATGCAGCGCACGCGCACACGCACGCACGCACGCACACACACACACACACACACACACACACACACACACACACACACACACATGCACACACACAAGCGTTTTCTGTCCATCCACACAGTTGAGCTCTGGAGTCAGATTTGAAGTGCTGTTCTGGTTTGCTCTGCAGTTTTTAAATGTTTTGTGGGGTTTTTACTGAGTGGGTTGCTGGGTAATTGGGAAGGTGAGCAGAGAAAATGTGGGTGGGGTTTACTAATAAGAGCCGGGAGGGGCGGGGGGTGGGGTTGCGGGTAGATGCAGATGTGTGTTTGGAGAGCAAGATGAGAAACTTAGGTGGGTGTTTTCACGGGGCTCTCAGTTTGCTGGTAAGCTGACCTCACTGGGCATATGGTTGTGCAGATGTGTGGGTATGTGCCCGTGCTCATGTTTGTTTGTGCATGTGTGTACCGTCTGCACAAATCAATGTCTGCCTCACTCTTAATGGATAGAATCAGGTTCTCCCCTCCTCCGTGCTGCTCAGCGAGGAGTGTGTTAGCATGCGAGGCCCTCTCTTCTCTCTCCTGTATAAGAACCTAAATATGGAAACAGTGATTGGATATTGTTTAGACAATCTGAAATGGTTTATCCCGGGGCTGTGCACAGCTCGCAGATCAAAGCAGAGGAAACATGAATCATAGAGAGTTTCTGTACGGAAACAAACCCTTCGCCTTTCTTCCCTTTGACATACACACTGGCACAAATGAGAATGTTAAGGAAAACAAAGAGAAAGAGGCAAAGACATGAGAGAGAAGGCTGCCTCTCTGAGTTCACTGGTACTGACTTCTTTGTTTGATCACACTGTACTTGACATCATGTTTCCTGCGACTTCACTTCACCAGTAAATTGTCTCTCATTAATAAAGAGTGCACAGTCACCCACAGCCACAAACAACCAGTGGAGGAAAAGTCTCAAGAGACAAAGCTCTGCTGAGATTCTTTTTAAACTTTCACCCCCAGTCTCGTCTTCATCAACTTCTTTCCCTCCTTTCTCCATGAAGACCGGCTCCGCAGCTCTGCTGGACAGCAGCAGCACCGGTCACAGATTCTGCTTCCTCTGCTCAGCGATAACTGATCCACTGTCTAAAGAGAAGAACTCTCCTCCAGCCGTCTCTGCTTACCCTCTCCCAGGATGGGCCGGGAGAAAGGGTGCACAAATGATAGTGTTGTTCTCCCACAGAAAATCCTCACAGGCCAGTGTCTGTCTAACAAATAAACAAAATGCTTTATTTCCCTCTCTGCTTGCTCTTTAAGTTATTTGATAAAGATTAGTAGATATAACCTTCTTTTCCTCTCCTATGTGTTTCCGTCACTGTTTTTATAGTAGGGATATGGCCCCATGCAGAGGCCTCAAGGCCTGAGGTCAGTCTCCTACCCATGGAAAAGGGCAAGGAGGGATTACTTAAGTCACAAGACAATGCATCTCTGTAAGAATTTGCATCCACTTAAGTGCATTTTCAAAGTGAGCATTAAAAATTGCAAACAGAAATGGCATAAGTAAGAAAAAGTCAGAATATCTGCAAAAAAGCTTGTTGTTTATAAAAACAAGACTAACCCTCAACCTCAAAACCTAGTATATTTCTGGACAGTAATGTGTGATATTGGGGAAGTAGTTGAAAACTGGTTTCAGCTCTTTATCTGTTCGCCTCTCTCTTCCTCTCTGTGCTCACATATACATATTTTTATACAGCTGAATTCCCAATAAAGTTGTTCTCATTTACATGTTTTTCTGTTTCTGTTCTCAGACAACGGAACAAGTTTGAAATAGTGACCGGTCTGACTCTGTGTTGCATTTCACACTTCACACCAGAGGCACATCTCTTGCTTGTCAACAAGTGATTCCGCTCCTCTGTTCTTTTTTTAATCACAGTTAGAGCTGATGTTTATATTAACCTCATGAATTCAAGGTAAGGCTTTTTATGTGTTCCTGAATAAACACGGCCTCATTTCTTCTGAAACTATGAAGTTAAAAGGACCATCGTCCTGTGTGATGATCTGTCAGGAAGGACTCTTGTGTGTGTGTGTGTCTGCTTGTCTCTCTCGCTCTCACTCAGATTTATTTACATATTAAAGGTCCCATATTGTCTTCTGTGTCTTCTTTGATTATAAAGCAGGTCTAGGTTCTATGTTAATATTGTGAAAGTATCAAAGTGCCCTGTCCACAGAGAAATGCACACAGCCTGTATTCAGAAACTGAGCCTTAAAACCAGCTGTCAGGACTGCTGTAACTTTGTGATGTAACAACTATACAGTCACAGCTCTCAACCATGCCCCAAGCCCCGCCCACCTGGAACCACAATCCAGCCATGACCATGCAGGATTTGGTTTCTCTGAGTGTTTACCTGAAATCTGCTATATTTTTATTAGATCACTCATACAACAGTCAGCCAATCAGAAGAGAGATAAGTTAAGTTTAAATAGTTAAGTTTTGTCCAAAAAGTCGCTAGATTTGTCTGAAAGTGCTTTTTTGAATAAAGTCTCTAAATCTAACGTCAAAGTTGGCAACACTGCAGCTGTAAACGCCCCCTCATAGAAAAAGTTTTTACCAATTAATTTTGAAAGAGCAACGGCCAATGGGAAGCTCCAACTCACTAATGTGGCATTAGGCTGGCCAATGGTGGAACTCGATCACTCCATTCTATCACTCAGTCAGTCACGGACATTCACGTTTACAGGAGTGGCCCCACTGTTGTGGTCCAGCCAAAAACATGCAACAGTGCAATTGAAACTTGAATGCCCATTGAAACTTGTTTTCCTCTGCAGAGACAAAAATCTTTTTTTTCTTTTTTTTTTCTTGTGGTTTGACTGGTGCACTCTTCTTCTGCAATGGTGTAATAGCACCCATTGGAGGATGAGCAGCATCAATTGTTTGTATTGATGAACCAACTCAGAATGTTTTATCAAGTTGCATTTTCAGATTTGATTATAAAAATTCTGATCAAATTTGTGCTAAATTTGGATGGAAACTTGATTGTAGTTTGAATTAGGAATGAGGGCAGAAGATGCTGAGCGTAAGGATCAGGTGAAAGCTCTCCATCATCCATCTCCTGTACATCAGCTCTTCAGTTTTCAAGCCTCTCTGATGGGCACACCATTTTCTTCCTTGTCATTTCTATCTTTCTGCTTCTGCTGCTTTTCCTCTCCCCCTCTCCTTCCATCAAACAGACAGGAGTGACTGACTCACTTGTTTCAGGGAAGTGAAGCTGCACTGATATCATCTTGACAGACAGAGCAGTCCAGTAAACACAGCAGGGATGGCGTCAGACCTCGGACGCATCACTCTCGGCTGACAGAGGTGCGAGGTGATGTAAGCGTGTGATGAAATCATAATGAGGGCACATCTTCCAGTGTGTGATGTCAGCATGGCCCTGGCATGACTGAGCATTGTGGAACTATTTTTCCCCCATTACTCAAAATGAAGGGGTGAAGTTTGGAAATATATGATGTAAATATCTTGCTTGTGTTTTTATCCATTACACACAGTGAGTTCCCACTGGCAGTTTGCCTTGTTCACATATTTTACTGGCTGGGAAACACCATGGAGAAGTAAAGGGTCCTTTGGCCATTTTGTTAACATTAAACTATGATGACAAAATCTTTTTCAGTTTATTACCACAGTCCTGGTGAAGATGAACGGTCTGGAAGTAACCATTTTAAAGATTGGTGGTGCAAAACAACTGCGCCGTTTGGAATGAAATGTCAGACTATATGACTATAGTCCCTTTTCCACTGGTCAAAAAAACCTACTGAGACCCGCTAACATCGGCCTTTTGTCGGCAATGGAAAAAGGTACAATTGGCATTCACTCCCAGGTCAAATGACTCTGCAGTAGATGCAGTTATTTAGCTCCGGCTCCTATTGGCAGTGATGTAAACACAACACTAGGGTGAACACTCGCCCCTTTTCCTGCTGTAACAAGCTCAGTCACCGTAAACGCACCTATCACCTGTCCAGCATGGCTACACTGCGCTCGGACACAAAAGAGTGAGCTGCAGTCTCACACGGAGGCTCCGACACTTACACCAACCCGGGGATGAGACAATGGCTATCAGCTCACTCTTTCTCCTCTGCATCTGTGTGTGCTCTGTAAGTGTGTACAAATGTAATGACATCGCTCCTTGCAGTTGTGTGTGTCCACTGTCCAAACAGAAACGCAAACTAGGCTTGCAGTGTAAAAGGTGTTAATCGCCTATTTTGCTGGGTTTACTCGCATTTAAAAACCTGCTTATAGCCACTAATTTTGGTGTAAAAAGGGTATACTGTATGTGTCACTCATTGCGATGAACCCACAGAGGATTATTACCCAACTCTGCTGTTCCCCTCAGCTCTACAGAGCACTGTAGCATCTTTATCTTATTGTTCTTGTCACCACTCATAATGGTTTTTTTAGTCTCATCAACCACTCTAAGCACTTTACAGTGGAAGCCACATTCACCCATTCACACACACATACATACTCTAATCAACCTTGTTGGTTTAGGGGGGCTAAAACTCACTGGAACTAAAGGGGACGATTAGCCAATCAGCTAACATCTGCTAACACCAACTTTTACAGGTGGCCTAGGTACGAAATTCTCACACACCGCTGCAGAGACCTAGGGGTCAATCAGTTTTAACGGTACCTTAGTTTTTCCTGTGTGTTCTAGCAAACACAATTAGCCACGTTTCCTGGTGAGACGCCTGTGAGGGATCATGTTCTTGTTGCTCTACTAGTGACTCCTGCTGGTAAAACATTATAAGAGTGTGGGAAAAAAAAGTTGTAGGGTACAAACCACAATTATAACTACAATACTTGTTTTGGAGCTGATCTTGGTATCAACTATATGATGCAGCGTCTTCCAATAAAGGTGAAATAAATCAAATGTGGCCTCTGTGCAAATAAGGTGAGTGGATGAAAAGTGCATTCTCTCTTTGTATTTACTGCTGAAATCAGGTTGCACCTCGTAGACAACCCCTCTTTGTGATCTGCACCTCAGACCAAATCGTGTGTCACTTTAAATATACCTCTGTGGATGGTTCATTTCATGGTCACTTACATACAAGGCAACATACAAGGCATGCAGGATTTAGCGCCTGTTTGTGTCACTTCCTGTGTTGCTCAAGTGAAGCAGGTTGAGCTCTAACCGGCTTAGCATGGAGAAGAATTTCTCCTTTGTGTCCTTACGGCCGGCGGCTTGATGTGGCTGAGCCTCACAGAGTCTTGGCCCTGACCCTGGGCAGGTGCGCAGACTTCCCCCACCCCATTCCCCCCCTGCACTTACTCACACACCTACTACACACACACATACTGTACATACTAATAGAGGTTCTCAGGTTCCCCTGAAACAAGAGACTGGCAAAAGATCTATCAACAGAAATATCACAAGGTAATGACATACTTAACTCCCTGGTGTGTGTGCATGTGTGTTTCACTCATGTTCACATGTGCACAATATGCAGCCGGGGCAGCCCCCTCCCTCCCTCTCTCCCACCTCTCCTCAGCCACTAGCAGCAACTTTTGCCTCGCCTCATTTGCTTCATGGTGAAGGGGCTGATTAAATATTTAAAGTATGGAGTCCTTTCCCTTGGCATCAGGTGTAACTCACTCCTGTAATCTCAGATAGCCTGGTGCATGGCGCAGTAATTATAGCTGAGTTAACCGTGTGAGGCGGAGAAGGGCTACAACAGGCTTTGTTGTTTATGTTTGCATACAAGTTTATAGGCCTATTTTCACTTTAACATGCTCCCGTGTGCAGGCACATGGTCTTTTTGCTTCCATTCTTGTATGAATTATATTGTTTTGTTGCAAGCTGCAAGACGGCATAATGCATTTAGTATATTTTTTTGTTTCACCAAGACTGCCAAGTGAAAAATCAGTACCACTTTCTAATAAGGCGCACTGTAAGAATGTATGAGTTGCTGTTTGTCTGGCTTATAACATGCCCGGTTGGTCTATCAGTACTCTAGACTATAGTACTTGTTATTGCAAACGCAAAATGGAGAAAACTAGTGGGCTGTGCTAAATGGATTATCATTGTAACACAAAAAGCAATGTGAAGAAGGATAGTGGAGTCACAATGGGTGATGGAATAATCATGGAAAAACACAAGGCTGTTCGCTCACATCATTTGATGCAGCTAATGTTAGCTTGTTACATTAGTGAAGCAGCAGAAGCACCGCGAATGAACAGGACAATTTCAAAGTTCCCCTTCTGACACATTTTAAACTATGAAAATCTTAATAAGGCCTTGTGCACCGCCCACCACTGCTGCTTATGCTATGCTGACAGGTGAAAGAGCAGAGACTATCAACATGGTTAGAGGAGGAGTCTGAGTCAGACCCAGACTCAGGCGACTAGCAGACATCTCAGAACAGTTCACGTAGTTAGCATCTTTTATTTGTTTATGTTGTTTGTTAGCTTGTTACTGGCAGTGGCTGACACAGTGTTAGTTGTTGTGCTAATGCAAACTCTGGCTCTCTGTACTGACGGTTTTAAGTTTATTTTGCCCAGACTGATTGGTTCCTTAGGTTTGTGATGTGTGAAACCCTGACTGCAAGGGCATAGGTTTGCATATGGACGGTTGGAACAGAATTGTCTCTACCAATATGTGAGTGAACTCGTTCACACTATGTTTGGAGTGAAGACATATTAGATCATTCCAATGTGCCCTCCAAGAGGCTATGAGGCTATGCTATTTAGGCATGCTAGCATTTAATTAAATTAAACTGAAAGGGTGGGGGCTATCTGAAGGCTCACGTCATGTGAGAATATCACAGTGGTACCTAAAGGTCAGAAAAATGTCAACTGTTATTTTAACCATGTTAGCAAGTTTTATCTAGGAAGGTAGCGCTGGCTTCCTTATTCTGTGGGATAGCAGTCAGGTTACTAGCAGGAGTCAACATAAAATGGTGGATATATAATATAATTAGTTAGTTGAATTTCTGTCGAGAAATCCTGTGAAAACGTCAATATGATGACTATTAATTTTTTATGCCTTCCTATACTATGAATTTTTATGCCTGACTACACTACTTCGTTCTTTATGCCTATCATGTTTTTTTATGATGTTTTCATGCCTTACTAAACTACGTATAGACGTTTTTTATGCCTTAGTATACGATGATGTTTTTATGCCTTACTACACTATGACATTTTTATGCCTTACCATACTATGACGTTTTCATGACATTTTAATGCCTTACTGTACTATTCTGACTCTTTTTATGCCTCACTAAGACGTTTTTGATGTTGTCATGCATTACTGTACTATGATGTTTTCATACCTCACTATAGTATGGCATTGCCTTGGCATACTATAACGTTTTTTTAAGACATTTTTATGCATTACTATACTATGGTGTTTTTATTACGTTTTCATGCCTTATAATACTATGATCTTTTTATTATAAAAGATTTATGTCTTACTATACTATGACACTTTTTATGCCATACTATACTATGACGGGTTTTTTTCAAGTTTTCATGCGTTACTATACTACGATGTTTTTTATGCCTTAGTATACTAGGACATTTCTATGCCTGACTATAACATGACATTTTTTATGACATTTCCATTACTAACTATACAATGATGTTTTTTATGCCTGACTATAACATGACATTTTTTATGACATTTCAATGACTTACTATACTATAACGTTTTCATTACATTTTTATGCCTCACTATAGTGTGACTTTTTATGCCTTACTACACAATGACGTTTTTTATGCCTTGCTATATTATGACATTTTTATACCCTACTGTACGATGACGTTTTTATGCCTTACTACATTATGACATTTTTATGCCTTACCATACTATGACGTTTTCATGACATTTTTATGCCTTACTGTAATATGACTCTTTTTATGCCTCACTAAGACGTTTTTGACGTTGTCGTGCATTACAATACTATGATGTTTTATGCCACACCATAGTATGATGTTGACTTAGCATACTATGTTGTTTTTTATGCCTTACTATACTTTGATGTTTTTATGGCATTTTTATGCCTTACTATTCATGACTTTTTTTTTGCGTTTTCATGCCTTACTATGCTCTGATGTTTTTGATGACATTTTCATGACTTACTATGCAATGATGTTTTTTATGACGTTTTTATGCCTTACTTTACTATGATGTTTTATAACATACTATACTATGACATTTTTATGCTTTACTATACTATGATGTTTTTGTACTTTACTATACTATGAAGTTTTCATGCCTTATTATACTACGAGGTTTTTTTATGCCTCACTATAATATATTTTCTATGCCCTACTATAGTACTATGTTTTTTAATAACGTTTTATGTCTTACTATAGTGTGAATCTTTTATGCCTCACTATGACGTATTTTTGACGTTTTCATGCATTACTATACTATTACATTTTTATGCCATACTATAATATGATGTTTTTATGCCTCACTATAGTTTGACGTTTTTTATGCCTTAGCATACTATGTGATTTTTTATGCCTTACTATACTATTATGGTTTTTTATGCCTTATTATACTGACTTTTTTATGCCTTACTTTACCATGATGTTTTTATAGCATACTACACTATGACATGTTTATGACATTTTTATGCTTTACCATGATGTTTTCATACCATACAATACTATAATGTTTTTATGCCTTACTATAGCATGACACTTTTATGCCTTACTATACCATGATTGTTGTGTATGGCTATGATATGTCTTACCTATGTGGCAGCTTGGTGATGCAATGGTTAGAGATGTGGCCTCTGACTGACAAGGTTGTGGGTTCAAACTGTGGTCGTGGTACCTTTCAGTGTCTTTTTATTTTTATGCTTTACTATACCATGATGTTTTCATACCATACTATATTATAATGTTTTTATGACATTTTTTTAACTTACTATAGCATGCCTTATTATATGATTTTTTTGCGTTTTTTATCCTTTACTATACTATGACGTTTTTTGACATTTTATGCCTTATTATACTGTTACTTTTTTATCCCTTACTTTAATATTTTTAGTTTATAACATATTATACTGTGACGTTTTTATGCCTTACTCTACTATGACTGTTTTTGACTTTTTCATACCTTACTATACTGTAACGTTTTTTGACGTTTTTATGCCTTATTATACTATGGCATTTTTTGACATTTTAATTCCTTCTTATACTTTTTTATGGCTTACCTTACTTTAATATGGTATTTTATAACATATGATACTATGTTTTTATGCCTCACTATACTATGACTTTTTTCAGGCGTTTTTTATTCCATACTATACTATGACTTTTTCTGACATTTTTATGCCTTACTATACTATGACGTTTTTATGCCTTACTATAGTATAACATTTTATTACGTTTTAATGCCTTACTATACTATGATTTTTTTATGCCTTGCTCGACTATGACATCTTTATGTCTTACTAAACTATGATGTTTTTATACCATACTATACTATGACGTTCTTATGTCTTTCTACACTATGACGTTTTTTTATGACATTTTTATGCCTTACTATACTATGACTTTTTATGACGTTTTTATGCCTTAGATTAGTATGATGTTTTTTGACATTTTGTTAGCTTACTATGCTATAAATTTTTTATGCCTTACTTTAATATTTTTCTTTTATAACATATTATACTATGATGTTTTTATGCTATACTATAATATGACATCTTTATGTCTTTCAACACTATGACATTTTTTGACATTTATATATACTAATGCCTTACCATACTATGTAGTTTGATGCCTAACCATACTATGACGTTTTATGACATTTTATGCGTTAATATACTATGATGTTTTTTTGACGGTTTATGCCATACTATATCATTTTGTCTTATGCCTTGCCATTCTATGATGTTTTCCTGACGTTTTATGCCTTAATATACTATGATGTTTTTTGACATTTTATGCCATACTATACTATGACGTTTTTTGGCATTTTCATGCCATAGTATATTATGTCTTTTTTGATGTTATTATGCCTTACTATGCTATGTAGTTTGATGCCTCACCATACTGTGATGTTTTTATGACCTTTATGCCTTAATATACTATGATGTTTTTTGGCATTTTTATGCCTTACTATATCATTTCGTCTTATGCCTAGCCATCCTATGACTTTTTCATGACCTTTTAGTCCCTTAATATACAGTAATGTTTTTTGGACGTTTTATGCCATACTATATTATTTTGTCTTATGCCTTGCCATTCTATGATGTTTTCATGACGTTTTATACCTTAATATACAGTTTTTTTTACATTTTATGCCATAGTATATTATGACGTTATTACATTTTTATGCCATACTATACTATGACGTTTTTATGACCTTTTATGCCTTAATATACTATCATGTTTTTTTGACTTTTTATGCCATAGGATACTATGACGTTTTTTGGCATTGTTATACCTTACTATGGTATGTAGTTTGATGCCTAACCATACTATGATGTTTTTATGGCCTTTTCTGCCTTAATATACTATCATGTTCTTTTCACTTTTTATGACNGTTTATGCCATACTATATTATTTCGTTTCATGCCTTGCCATTCTATGATGTTTTCCTGACATTTTATGCCTTAATCTAGTATGATGTTTTTTTCACTTTTTATGCCATACTATGAGGTTTTTTGGCATTTTTATGCCTTACTATATCATTTTATCTCATGCCTTGCCATCCTATGACTTTTTCGTGACCTTTTGTCCCTTAATATACTATAATGTTTTTTGGACGTTTTATGCCATACTATATTATTTCGTCTTATGCCTTGCCATTCTATGATGTTTTCATGACGTTTTGTGCCTTAATACTATGATATTTTTTGGCATTTTCATGCCTTACTATACTATGTTGTTTGATGCCTCACCATACTATGATGCTTTTAGGACCTTTTATGCCTTAATGTACTATAATGTTTTTTCAACGTTATATGCCATTTTATACCATGACGTTTTTTGGCATTTTTTTGTATTATGCTATGTAGTTTGATGCCTCACCATAATATGATGTTTTTATAACCTTTTATGCCTTAATATACTATCATTTTTTTTTACTTTTATGCCATACTATACTGTGACGTTTTTTGGCATTTTTATGACATAGTATATTATGACTTTTTTGGCATTCTTATGCCTTACTATGTTATGTAGTTTGATGCCTAACCATACTATGATGTTTTCGTGACCTTTTATGCCTTAATATACTATACGTTTTTATGCCTTACTATGCTATGTAGTTTGATCCCTAACCATACTATGACGTTTTATGACCTTTTATGCCTTAATGTACTATGATGTTTTTTTGACCTTTTATGCCATACTATACTATGACATTTTTGACATTTTTATGCCATACTATACTATGACATTTTTGACATTTTTATGCCATACTATACTATGACATTTTTGACATTTTTATGCCATACTATACTATGACATTTTTGACATTTTTATGCCATACTATACTATGACATTTTTGACATTTTTATGCCATACTATACTATGACATTTTTGACATTTTTATGCCATACTATACTATGACATTTTTGACATTTTTATGCCATACTATACTATGACATTTTTGACATTTTTATGCCATACTATACTATGACATTTTTGACATTTTTATGCCATACTATACTATGACATTTTTGACATTTTTATGCCATACTATACTATGACATTTTTGACATTTTTATGCCATACTATACTATGACATTTTTGACATTTTTATGCCATACTATACTATGACATTTTTGACATTTTTATGCCATACTATACTATGACATTTTTGACATTTTTATGCCATACTATACTATGACATTTTTGACATTTTTATGCCATACTATACTGTGACGTTTTTTCGCATTTTTATGACATAGAATACTATGACATTTGATCCCTAACCATACTATGACGTTTTATGACCTTTTATTTTATGCCATACTATACTATGATATTTTTTGTCATTTTTATGCCATAGTATGCTATGAGACTTTTTATTAATTTTTATGCCTTACTATGCTATGTAGTTTGATCCCTAACCATACTATGACGTTTTATGACCTTTTATGCCTTAATATACTATGACGTTTTTTTTTACTTTTTATGCCATACTATACTATGACGTTTTTTGGCATTTTATGACTTATGATATAATTTCCTCTTATACCTTGCCCTACTATGACGTTTTCGTGACCTTAATGCCTTGCCATACTATGATGTTTTCCTGACGTTTTATGCCATACTATACTGTGACGTTTTTTGGCATTTTTATGACATAGAGATACTATGACATTTGATCCCTAACCATACTATGACGTTTTTATGACCTTTTATGCCTTACTATATCNTTATGACTTTTTATGCCTTACTATATCATTTCATCTCATGCCTTGCCATCCTATGTTTTTTTCATGACCTTATGTTCCTTATTATACCATAATATTTTTTGGACGTTTTATGCCATACTATATTATTTTGTCTTATGACTTGCCATTCTATGATGATTTCATGACGTTTTATGCCTTAATATACTATGATGTTTTTATGACCTTTTATGCCTTAATATACTATCATGTTCTTTTCACTTTTTATGACTTTTTTTGGCATTTTTATGCCTTACTATGCTATGTAGTTTGATGCCTAACCATACTATGACTCTTTTATGACCTTTTATGCCTTACTATATCATTTCATCTCATGCCTTGCCATCCTATGTTTTTTTCATGACCTTATGTTCCTTATTATACCATAATATTTTTTGGACGTTTTATGCCATACTATATTATTTTGTCTTATGACTTGCCATTCTATGATGATTTCATGACGTTTTATGCCTTAATATACTATGATGTTTTTTGACATTTTATGCCATACTATACTATGACGTTTTTTGGCATTTTCATGCCATAATATATTATGTCTTTTTTGATGTTATTATGCCTTACTATGCTATGTAGTTTGATGCCTCACCATACTGTGATGTTTTTATGACCTTTATGCCTTAATATACTATGATGTTTTTTGGCATTTTTATGCCTTACTATATCATTTCGTCTTATGCCTAGCCATCCTATGACTTTTTCATGACCTTTTAGTCCCTTAATATACAGTAATGTTTTTTGGACGTTTTATGCCATACTATATTATTTTGTCTTATGCCTTGCCATTCTATGATGTTTTCATGACGTTTTATACCTTAATATACAGTTTTTTTTACATTTTATGCCATAGTATATTATGACGTTTTTTGGCATTTTTTTTGCCTTATAATACTATGTACTTTGATGCCTCACCATACTATGACATTTTTATAAACTTTTATGACTTAATATACTATCATGTTTTTTTGACTTTTTATGCCATAGTATACTATGACGTTTTTTGGCATTTTTATACCTTACTATGCTATGTAGTTTGATGCCTTACCATACTATGACATTTAATGACCTTTTATGCCTTAATATACTATGTTGTTTTTTTGACGGTTTATGCCATACTATATTATTTCGTTTCATGCCTTGCCATTCTATGATGTTTTCCTGACATTTTATGCCTTAATCTAGTATGATGTTTTTTTCACTTTTTATGCCATACTATGAGGTTTTTTGGCATTTTTATGCCTTACTATATCATTTTATCTCATGCCTTGCCATCCTATGACTTTTTCGTGACCTTTTGTCCCTTAATATACTATAATGTTTTTTGGACGTTTTATGCCATACGATATTATTTCATCTTATGCCTTGCCATTCTATGATGTTTTCATGACGTTTTATGCCTTAATATACTATGACGTTTTTATGACCTTTTATGCCTTAATATACTATGATGTTTTTTTTTGACGTTTTATGCCATAGTATACTATGACGTTTTTTGTCATTTTTATGCCATAGTATATTATGACTTTTTGGCGTTATTATGCCTTACTATGCTATGTAGTTTGATGCCTAACCATACTATGACGTTTTATGACCTTTTATGCCTTAATATACTATGATGTTTTTTTTGACGGTTTATGCCATACTATATCATTTCGTCTTATGCCTTGCCATGCTATGATGTTTTCGTGACCTTTTATGCCTTAATATACTATGATGTTTTTATGACCTTTTATGCCTTAATATACTATCATGTTCTTTTCACTTTTTATGACTTTTTGGCATTTTTATGCCTTACTATGCTATGTAGTTTGATGCCTCACCATACTATGACGTTTTTATAACCTTTTATGCCTTAATATACTATGGTGTTCTTTTGACTTTTTATGCCATACTATACTATGACGTTTTTTGGCATTTTTATGACTTACTATATATTTTCCTCTTATACCTTGCCCTACTATGACGTTTCGTGACCTGTTATGCCTTGCCATACTATGATGTTTTCCTGACGTTTTATGCCATACTATACTGTGACGTTTTTTCGCATTTTTATGACATAGAATACTATGACATTTGATCCCTAACCATACTATGACGTTTTTATGACCTTTTATGCCTTAATATACTATCATGTTTTTTTCACTTTTTATGCCATACTATACTATGACGTTTTTTGTCATTTTTATGCCATAGTATACTATGACTTTTTTGGCATTTTTATGCCTTACTATGCTATGTAGTTTGATGCCTAACCATACTATGACGTTTTATGACCTTTTATGCCTTAATATACTATGATGTTTTTTGGACGTTTTATGCCATACTATATTATTTCGTCTTATGCCTTGCCATTCTATGATGTTTTCATGATGTTTTATGCCTTAATATACTATGACGTTTTTATGACCTTTTATGCCTTAATGTACTATGATGTTTTTTTTTGACGTTTTATGCCATACTATACTGTGACGTTTTTTGGCATTTTTATGCCATAGAATACTATGACATTTGATCCCTAACCATACTATGACATTTTTATGACCTTTTATGCCTTAATATACTATGATGTTTTTTGGACGTTTTATGCCATACTATATTATTTCGTCTTATGCCTTGCCATTCTATGATGTTTTCATGATGTTCTATGCCTTAATATACTATGATGTTTTCATGACGTTTTATGCCTTAATATACTATGATGTTTTTTTGGACGTTTTATGCCATAGTACACTATGACTTTTTTTGGCATTTTTATGCCTTACTATGCTATGTAGTTTGATCCCTAACCATACTATGACGTTTTTATGACCTTTTATGCCTTAATATACTATCATGTTTTTTTCACTTTTTATGCCATACTATACTAGGACGTTTTTTGGCATTTTTATGCCTTACTATATCATTTCATCTCATGCCTTGCCATCCTATGTTTTTTTCATGACCTTTTGTCCCTTATTATACTATAATGTTTTTTGGACGTTTTATGCCATACTATATTATTTCGTCTTATGCCTTGCCATTCTATGATGTTTTCATGACGTTTTATGCCTTAATATACTATGACATTTTTATGACCTTTTATGCCTTAATATACTATGATGTTTTTTTTGACGTTTTATGCCATACTATAGTGACATTTTTTGGCATTTTTATGCCATAGAATACTATGACATTTGATCCCTAACCATACTATGACATTTTTATGACCTTTTATGCCTTAATATACTATCATGTTTTTTTCACTTTTTATCCCATACTATACTGTGACGTTTTTTGGCATTTTTATGACTTACTATATATTTTCCTCTTATACCTTGCCCTACTATGACGTTTTCGTGACCTGTTATGCCTTGCCATACTATGATGTTTTCCTGACGTTTTATGCCATACTATACTGTGACGTTTTTTCGCATTTTTATGACATAGAATACTATGACATTTGATCCCTAACCATACTATGACGTTTTTATGACCTTTTATGCCTTAATATACTATCATGTTTTTTTCACTTTTTATGCCATACTATACTATGACGTTTTTTGGCATTTTTATGCCTTACTATATCATTTCATCTCATGCCTTGCCATCCTATGTTTTTTTCATGACCTTTTGTCCCTTAATATACTATAATGTTTTTTGGACGTTTTATGCCATACTATATTATTTCGTCTTATGCCTTGCCATTCTATGATGTTTTCATGACATTTTATGCCTTAATATACTATGACGTTTTTATGACCTTTAATGGCTTAATATACTATGATGTGTTTTTTTTGACGTTTTATGCCATACTATACTGTGACGTTTTTTGGCATTTTTATGCCATAGAATACTATGACATTTGATCCCTAACCATACTATGACGTTTTTATGACCTTTTATGCCTTAATATACTATCATGTTTTTTTCACTTTTTATGCCATACTATACTATGACGTTTTTTGGCATTTTTATGCCTTACTATATCATTTCATCTCATGCCTTTTCATCCTGTGACTTTTTCATGACCTTTTGTCCCTTAATATACTATAATGTTTTTTGGACGTTTTATGCCATACTATACTATGACGTTTTTATGACCTTTTATGCCTTGATATACTATGATGTTTTTTTTTTTATGTTTTATGCCATAGTATACTATGACGTTTTTTGTCATTTTTATGCCTTACTATGCTATGTAGTTTGATGCCTAACCATACTATGACGTTTTTATGACCTTTTATGCCTTAATATACTATCATGTTTTTTTCACTTTTTATGCCATCCTATACTATGACGTGTTTTGGCATTTTTATGCCTTACTATATCATTTCATCTCATGCCTTGCCATCCTATGTTTTTTTCATGACCTTTTGTCCCTTATTATACTATAATGTTTTTTGGACGTTTTATGCCATACTATATTATTTCGTCTTATGCCTTGCCATTCTATGATGTTTTCATGATGTTTTATGCCTTAATATACTATGATGTTTTTTTGACATTTTATGCCATACTATACTATGACGTTTTTTGTCATTTTTCTGCCATAGTATACTATGACTTTTTTTGGTATTTTTATGCCTTACTATGCTATGTAGTTTGATGCCTAATCATACTATGACGTTTTATGACCTTTTATGCCTTAATATACTATCATGTTCTTTTCACTTTTTATGACTTTTTTTTGGCATTTTTATGCCTTACTATGCTATGTAGTTTGATGCCTCACCATACTATGACGTTTTTACAACCTTTTATGCCTTAATATACTATTATGTTTTTTGACATTTATGCCGCCTGGATACTATACTAGGGACGTTTCTTTGGCATTTTTCATGCCATTGAGTTATTTATTGGTTACTTTTTTTTGGCTTTTATTGCCTATCGTCGCCAACGGGCTCCGGACCGGGGCCGCACACAGCGTACATCACCTAGGCCCGGCTATATCTTTACGTCTCCACAAGAGTCACAAACTTCTCAGCACAGTATCCGGACAATCGTGTGTTTGATTGAATCTGACACCATTTTTTTTTTTTTGTGTTGGTTCCTCTAGAAGTTTTAAGTCTGCTAATCAACCCCCTCTGACAGAATATGTGAATGTGGATGTGTTTGCACCTAGTCTGAAAATTGCTTTTGTACCATAGTCTTTCAATGAAAAACAACACTGACATCATCACTTTTGACTGAAACTCTGGTCTGTGGTCGTTTGTGGATGGACAGCAAAGCAGAATTAACCACTGGGATTTTATTGTATGGTAGATATTAGATTTTTAGGGCTGAATTCAAAACCCAGACAACTATTAAATCTATCTGCCAATCATGGGAACTGTTCAACGATGGGCAATCTCCAGACCTACAGTATATAGAGCGATGTAGGTGCAGATATTAGCTCTCCATGCTAACATGACCTTCCATTACTAATCAAATCTCTGCATTTACTGATTTTATTCATTTAGTCATGTAAAGTCAGACAACTTGTGAAAGAATGCCAGCTTTAATTACTTAGAGTTAGCGCATCGTTCAGGTTAGGTTTCAAGATCAAAAAGATTCAAAGCGTATTCTTGTTTATTAACCATATATGACAAAAAAAAGCTAGCATGGAATATGTTTGGCCCATTTGCTTCTTCTAAAAAAAAGACCATAATTTCTCTGATTGCATCAGAAACTGAGAAAAAGAAGTTTAAAACCCAAACTGTTGACTTGCTTTCCTAACTCCTGCTTTTTTAGCAATCAAAACAGTGTAGCTTCATGCATGATTTAAGGATATATGAGGGGTTTACTTTGGTAGTTTTGGACCATAACACACATAAAGGCTTTTTTTTTGCGAAGGTCTTTGTGACACCAGACAAATAAATAAACACAAGGTGCAACACAACTACATACTCTTTCTGTCACTTACTAGCATTGAGAACCATCCCAATGTGGGTTCCAATGTGGTGCCAGAAGTGTATGATGTCAACAAAACGTGTCCCATGATAAGTTGGTTCCATATTCAGTTTGGTGGTTAACCACCACTGAGTTAGTTTGTCATAAGTCAGTGTGAACAGGGAAAAAGAACAAAAACAAAAAAGGGTATACAATGGGCAAAAGAACTTGCACCACAGGCTGTGGAAAGTGATGCAGACACAGGGATGTTATTGATGCGTTTTAAATGACCTTCCTTGTGGTGAGAAGTATATTGCATGTCTTACATGTGCTGCGCTCCATGTCTAAATTTCAGGTCCCCAGAGGATGCAACAGCGGCCAGCGGCGGGTAGTTCATTCCTCAAGATTGTTTGTGCGACTTAACCCAGACAGCGACAAGATCATTTCTACTCCTCCCACTTCACTTGTGCCACGGACACTGGAGAAACATCCGCTTTTGTGTTTTTGCAGCTGTCAAAGACACCATCCTACACATCAATCTCAAAGATTTACAACCTGTTCGTGAGGGCTCACGTACCGACGCACATCTCCTCCCCATTTGCACAAATGCCACACCTCCTTTGGAACGGTGTGCACTCAGCTCCACATGCATTACAAGCACACCCATTTTGCCGGCTCACTCAGCACACATACTCACACCCACCACACACACACACACCCCACAACAACCACACACACACACACACACACCACAAGCAGACACGATTCTAATAGAACCCTTCCTTTCCCCACCCCCACCACTTGCACCCCCCTCCAGTACATACTTTTCACAGACCCTCCCACCTGCAAAGCGCCCCTTGCTCTTTCACCGGAAAGTGGCTCGCCCTCTTCCTCCTTCGCCGGCAGCTTGTTTGGTTCAAGAATCCTCGCTCCTCCCAAGCTGCTCCTTCGGTGTGTCAGATTTTTGGCTCCGGCTGCTGAGCTCTGGCACATTTCATCTGGCACATCACAAACCTGATTTCACACGGGCTGTACAGTGATCTGAAGGGGACTTTTGGTGATTTGAATGGTGTGGGTACGGTGTGTGTGTGCTTGTGTGTTACTATTTGGGCAGTCATTGACTTAGCAAAGGAGCTGCGTTTTGGTGAAATAGCAGCATCAAACCCTGTTGGGCCCTCTGGAGTTGACAACCTCATTGGTGAA